>NW_027171983.1:250000-252500 GCF_036898095.1 Palaemon carinicauda
TTCCTATTAACGCCACTGATATAGTTATCACCTTAATTAATAAGAAGAACAAGAACAAGATCGATAAGAACAACAACAAGATCAATAACAAGAAGTACAACAAGAAAAAGCAGAATAACAACAAACCGAAGAACAAGAACAACAACAACAAGAACAAGAACAACAACAAGAAGAAGAAGAACAACAACAACATCAACAACAGGAAGAAGAACAACAAGAACAACAAGAAGAGGAACAACTAAAAGAAGGACAAGAAGAACAACACCACCACCAGGAAGAAGAACAAGAAGAAAAACAACAAGAAGAGGAACAACAACAACAACAAAAAATAAGAAAAAGATCCTCACTCACAAGGCCCTTCGCATAACGAATTACAATCTGTTATTAGATATCATATTTCCTGATTTGATGTTTCCCTTGTCAATAATATCGAAATTATTACTAGCTACAACCCTAGTTGGAAAAGCAAGATGCTATAAGCCCAAGGGCTCCAATAGGGAAAAATAGCCCAGTGAGGAAAGGAAATTAGGAAATAAATAAATGATGAGAATAAATTAATAATAAATTATTCTGAAAACAGTAACAACGTCAAAACAGACATGTCATATATAAACTATAAAAAGACTCATGTCAGCCTGGTCAACATGAAAAAAAAAAAAAAAAAACATTTGCTCCAACTTTGAACTTTTGAAGTTCTACCGATTCAAATACCCGATTGGGAAGATCATTCCACAACTTGGTCACAGCTGGAATAAAACTTCTAGAATACTGTGTAGTATTGAGCCTCATGATGGAGAAGGCCTGGCTATTAGAATGAACTGCCTGCCTAGTATTATACGAACAGGATAGAATTGTCCAGGGAAATCTGAATGTAAAGGATGGTCAGAGTTATGAAAAATCTTAGGCATCATGCATAATGGACTAATTGAACGACGGTGTTTATGAAACGTTAAAAACATATTAAAAGTGATATTTTTCAGTCTTGTTCCACAACTTGGTAACAGCTGGAATAAAACTAGAATACTGTGTAGTATTGAGCCTCATGATGGAGAAGGCCTGACTATTAGAATTAACTGCCTGCCTAGTATTACGAACAGAATAGAATTGTTCAGGGAGATCTGAATGTAAAGGATGGTCAGAGTTATGAAAAATCTTATTCAACATGCATAATGAACTAATTGAACGACGGTGTTTATGAATCGTTAAAAACATATTAAAAGTGATATTTTTCAGTCTTGTTCCACAACATGGTAACAGCTGGAATAAAACTTCTAGAGTACTGCGTAGTATTGAGCCTCGTGATGGAGAAGGCCTGGCTATTAGAATTAACTGCCTGCCTAGTATTACGAACAGAATAGAATTGTCCAGGGAGATCTGAATGTAAAGGATGGTCAGAGTTATGAAAAATCTTATTCAACATGCATAATGAACTAATTGAACGACGGTGTTTATCAATCGTTAAAAACACATTAAAAGTGATATTTTTCAGTCATGTTCCACAACTTGGTAACAGCTGGAATAAAACTAGAATACTGTGTAGTATTGAGCCTCAGGATGGAGAAGGCCTGGCTATTAGAATTAACTGCCTGCCTAGTATTACGAACAGGATAGAATTGTCCAGGGAGATCTGAATGTAAAGGATGGTCAGTTATGAACAATCTTATTCAACATGCATAATTATTATTATTATTACTATCCAAGCTACAACCCTAGTTGGAAAAGCAAGATGCTATAAGCCCAGGGGCTCCAACAGGGAAAAATAGCCCAGTGAGGAAAGGAAATAAGGAAATAAATAAATGAAGAGAACAAATTAACAATAAATCATTCTAAAATAAAAAACAACGTCAAAACAGACATGTCATATAATAAATTATCAACAACATCAAAAACAAATATGTCATAAATAAACTATAAAAAGACTATGTCCGCCTGGTCAACAAAAAAGCATTTGCTCCAACTTTGAACTTTTGAAGTTCTACTGATTCAACCACCCGATTAGGAAGATCATTCCACAACTTGGTCACAGCTGGAATAAAACTTCTAGAGTACTGCGTAGTATTGAGCCTCGTGATGGAGAAGGCCTGGCTATTAGAATTAACTGGACTAATTGAACGACGGTGTTTACGAAACGTTAAAAACACATTAAAAGTGATATTTTTCAAGCTTGTTATGAATAATGCTTTGCAAAAGTAATCCGTAGAAGTATTTATTTGATAAACAACACGAAATTGGGGAGATTCACTCTATGTAATATGATCTCTTTGATTACAAGCTGTTTCAAGCATTACTCAGGAGACTGGGTAGAGAAAAAGATGTATATGTGAACATCATTATAATTTAATATAAAAATCTATAAATCATATGATTGATTTTTTTTGTGATTTTGAAAAGTTGTTATTCCTTAATTGAAAAAAAAAAATTTACCGGTATTACATATAGGTATGTTTTATTTATAGTTAAAAGTTCCAATAGAGTTTGTGGTTGATATGAAAGTTCAGTA
>NW_027171983.1:257500-350000 GCF_036898095.1 Palaemon carinicauda
ATTATTCTTTTTTCCTACTTCACGATTTTATTTTCTCCTCCAACTTATTGCGTTTACTTTCTTACCCAAGTCAAAGTCAAGGCTTTTTTACGTGTTACGCAGCAGATACAATACCTCGGTAGTTCCACTGTAATGTGTAACCAACAGAAATTCCTGAATTCTTTTTACTTATCATTTGAGGGCATCACAACTGCAGTCACTCAAAGGATTTTCTCTTATTACATTCATGATGAGGCTTTTCCTTATAATTATTTAACTTACCTTAATGCTTTTAATGGCCTTGGTAAGCCTTAACTAGTTTCTTTTGCTTCTACACACATGTGGACATTTTATATTTATCTCTTCTTATCTTAATCCTTCGGCAACTCTAGGATGCATAAGCCCTCAATGAATTCATGCTTTGTCTCTTTCCTGTGCCATCTCACTAAACTCAAACCCATTCTCATATCCAACCTCCCTTCGCATTGTCATCGTCCACGTTCCACTTGGTCTACAACGTCCTCTCCTGCCCAGCAGTTTCCATTCAGGTACATCATGGACTAATTCATCTTCCCTAATTAAAATATGCCCCATATATAATTATACATACATTTTGTCTTATTGGAACTTGTCCCTGTTTGGGACAAGGCAGACTGTCTACAACACCTCTTTAAGGGTGGGTAACGAGGGCGAGAAAGGCAAAGGCTCTATACATTCTACACGTGGATAAAATGAATCTACCTCACACAAGTTTAAGATTAAAAGGCGTTTGCTCCAATGCCTGCAGATAAGTACGTGCAATTGCACTATGTAGCAAAGTTCCTGATGGACAGCAAGACAGATGTAAGTTGGAACTTGGGTAAAGTAGAATAAAAAGCGAGCCAAGCTACAGTACTCCACATAATGTACGATGATGGCACTTAAAGCTTAGACGAGTCGTTTTAGACTATTGCATCTTTTGACCATGGAAATCATATGAACGTTTTCAAACTCCAAGAGGTAAAAGTTGACATGGGTTACTTTCTATAGCTACTTAACACTTTTTTCTTGCCTAGATCCAGATTAACTGATAATTGATAGGCCTGAGTCCCAGAAAGGCATAACTTATAAAAGGAAACCTTTAACCACCTGCCAATCATCCTGAAAGTGGCAGTATGCGTGCGTTAACCTTTAAAACATGATCATTAAACTACAACTATAAACTCTCCTACAATAGAAATACAATAACACCTATGTCTACCAATAATTGACCTATATAAAATAAAATTAAACTTACTTTGATCCTGAAGTAGGCTTAAATGAGATACAAGATGAGGTATACAAGATCAGGAAGAAGTAGAGGAAGGAGGTACGTGGATACTGGATGCCAGGTATACAAGATCAGGAAGTAGTAGAGGAAGGTACGTGGATACTGGAAGCCAGGTATACAAGATCAGGAAGTAGTAGAGGAAGGTACGTTGATACCGGACGCCGGGGATACAAGTCACGGCTGAGGAAAGGGGAATGCATTTACAATTTACAATTTCCATTTTGAAACGTTTCATTGAAGCCTTTACCAACACTATTACACGTCCTCAAACATAATAGGTTTAAAGAAGGTTTTAAAGTTGAATTTCAGATTTTCTCTTAGGGTAGGCCCAACCAGACTCTCATTCCCAACGATTTCCAGGTACAAGTCAACAAATAGTTCCGTTTATACAATAAACAAAGTTTTTAAAGTTGAATTTCAAATTTTCTCTTAGGGTAGGTCCAACCTGACTCGCATTCCCTACGATTTCCAAGTACAAGTCAACAAATAGTTCCGTTTATGCAATAAATATAAAGTTATTGCAAATATTTTGCTTATTGTATTAAATATAGTCTTATCACTGTATTACTCTTATTACAGTGTACAAAATTTGGATACATCCAAAATTTGTGATTTCAGTTGCGAGATGTTTGTATTTCCCTATGTTTGCAAGCTGAGGACCTTCAGCATTATTTCAGTCTTCAGTATATTCTAATTTCATAGAAACAATATAAATGTTTTCTACTACTTCAGATGATTTCAGGTGTTTGCGATACAGTTGAAGGAATTTCTTTTGCTTTTTGTACTCCATGTAATCAATAACTCATCCGATTTAATGTGTCCTGATTTGTAAAGTTACACACTTCTTTTCTTTGTATGTTCACCATCCTTGCTATTGCATCTACTTCCAAGCATTCCTCATTAGCCCTTTTACCCCCAGGGCTATTTGAAACTTTCCAACTCTTAAGACCCACGCATTTTTTTTTTCCAAGCACATTTTGCAATATATATTTTTTACATTGCTCTAATAGTCTCAATTTTCGTCATAGAGAGGTCAGGTTGGTCTCATTCTTTTGGAAAATGCCTCAAGTTTCTCAGAAAGTTATCAAAAATATGCAACAAAAAAAATTTAAATAGTTATTTGAAAGGACATACCAGTACGTCCATGGGGGTAAAGGGTCGAGTTTTATGAAACGTACCAGTACGTCCATTGGGGGTAAAAGGGTTAACTTGACATCTAAAGGGCACTAAGTTTTAGTCGAGATCCAAAGGTGTAAACTTAAATATCATTATTATTACTATTACATGCTAAGCTACAACCCTAGTCTGAAAAGCAGCATGCTATAAGCCCAAAAGCTCCAACAAGGAAAAATAGCTGTGAGGAAAGGAAATGAGGAAATAAATAAACAACAGATAAGCTACAAACCTAGTTGGAAAAGCAGCATGCTATAAGCCCAAAAGCTCCAACAAGGAAAAATAGCAATGAGGAAATAAACTACAGAGAAGAAATGAACAATCAAAATAAAAATTTTAAGAAGTGACATTAAATTAGATCTTTCATATATATGCTATAAAAAAACACGAGGAAGAGAAACAAGATAGAATAGCATGCCTGAGTGTACCCTAAAGCAAGAGAACATATTTTGTAATGCTGTAAAACAAATGTGAAATTATACAGTAATTTTTTATTCATTCATCCTCCATACATTACTAACTCGCACATCTACTTAAATGTTATATATATGCATATTCATTTATTTTTTAATAATACTTTCATTTCCATTTGATTGTAAAGTGTTTTATTAACAGCTAACATACCAACAATGTAACAGTGAACAGTTTCTTAGGAACTATTTTGCTTTTAATTATTATTCCTTTATTAACAATGAATTTGGAGAAGTGACCGTTCTGTCTCATGTGAGAACAATTTCTTAGCTTGACAAGATGTAACTAATAACTGTAATATTACTAACCAATCTTCAACTTAGATCCTTCATGTTTGTTTTTGTAGTCTTTACTTTAAAATTAACATTTGAATTCAAATAAAATACAGACCAATTTTTAAAGACAAAATCAAGCAATATACTTAGATCCTTCATGTTTGTTTTTGTAGTCTTTACTTTAAAATTAACATTTGAATTCAAATAAAATACAGACCAATTTTTAAAGACAAAATCAAGCAACATACTTAGATCCTTCATGTTTGTTTTTGTAGTCTTTACTTTAAAATTAACATTTGAATTCAAATAAAATACAGACCAATTTTTAAAGACAAAATCAAGCAATATACTTAGATCCTTCATGTTTGTTTTTGTAGTCTTTACTTTAAAATTAACATTTGAATTCAAATAAAATACAGACCAATTTTTAAAGACAAAATCAAGCAACATACTTAGATCCTTCATGTTTGTTTTTGTAGTCTTTACTTTAAAATTAACATTTGAATTCAAATAAAATACAGACCAATTTTTAAAGACAAAATCAAGCAATATACTTAGATCCTTCATGTTTGTTTTTGTAGTCTTTACTTTAAAATTAACATTTGAATTCAAATAAAATACAGACCAATTTTTAAAGACAAAATCAAGCAACATACTTAGATCCTTCATGTTTGTTTTTTGTAGTCTTTACTTTAAAATTAACATTTGAATTCAAATAAAATACAGACCAATTTTTAAAGACAAAATCAAGCAACATACTTAGATCCTTCATGTTTGTTTTTTGTAGTCTTTACTTTAAAATTAACATTTGAATTCAAATAAAATACAGACCAATTTTTAAAGACAAAATCAAGCAATATACTTAGATCCTTCATGTTTGTTTTTGTAGTCTTTACTTTAAAATTAACATTTGAATTCAAATAAAATACAGACCAATCTTTAAAGACAAAATCAAGCAATATACTTAGATCCTTCATGTTTGTTTTTGTAGTCTTTACTTTAAAATTAACATTTGAATTCAAATAAAATACAGACCAATCTTTAGAGACAAAATCAAGCAATATACTTAGATCCTTCATGTTTGTTTTTGTAGTCTTTACTTTAAAATTAACATTTGAATTCAAATAAAATACAGACCAATTTTTAAAGACAAAATCAAGCAACATACTTAGATCCTTCATGTTTGTTTTTGTAGTCTTTACTTTAAAATTAACATTTGAATTCAAATAAAATACAGACCAATTTTTAAAGACAAAATCAAGCAATATACTTAGATCCTTCATGTTTGTTTTTGTAGTCTTTACTTTAAAATTAACTTTTGAATTCAAATAAAATACAGATCAATTTTTAAAGACAAAATCAAGCAATATACTTAGATCCTTCATGTTTGTTTTTGTAGTCTTTACTTTAAAAATGATATTTTAATTATAAAATAAATTTTTGAATATACTTACCCGGTGAATATATAGCTGCAACTCTGTTGCTCGACAGACAAAAAACTGTACAAAAAAAACTTGCTAGCGATCGCTATACAGGTTGCGGGTGTGCTCATCAGCGCCAACTGTCGGCCAGATACCAAACTCTATGTAAACAAAGACTCAATTTTCTCCTCATCCCACTGCGTCTCTATTGGGGAGGAAGGGAGGGTCGTTTAATTTATATTCACCGGGTAAGTATATTCAAAAATTTATTTTATAATTAAAATAGCATTTTTAAATATTTAACTTAGCCGGTGAATATATAGCTGATTCACACCCAGGGTGGTGGGTAGAGACCAGTTAAATATGTTTACATCTTATGAGCTAAGAGTTTTTATTTCATTTTAGAAGTTATCAAAATAACAAAAACAAAATAAATAGGTACCTGGTAAGGAAGTCGACTTAGACGATTACTCTGCCTTATAAGTACGTCTTCCTTACGGAGCCTCGCGATCCTCTTAGGATGCTGACAGACCCCTAGGAGCTGAAGTATCAAGGGCTGCAACCCATGCAACAGGACCTCCTCAAACCCCTAATCTGGGCGCTCTCAAGAAATGACTTTGACCACCCGCCAAATCAACCAGGATGCGAAAGGCTTCTTAGCCTTCCGGACAACCCATAAAAAACAACATTTCAAGAGACAGATTAAAAGGATATGGAATTAGGGAATTGTAGTGGTTGAGCCCTCACACACTACTGCACTCGCTGCTACGAATGGTCCCAGTGTGTAGCAGTTCTCGTAAAGAGACTGGACATCTTTCAAGTAAAATGACGCGAACACTGACTTGCTTCTCCAATAGGTTGCGTCCATTATACTTTGCAGAGATATATTTTGCTTAAAGGCCACGGAAGTTGTTACAGCTCTAACTTCGTGCGTCTTCACCTTAAGCAAAGTTCGGTCTTCCTCACTCAGATGTGAATGAGCTTCTCGTATTAACAATCTGATAAAGTCTGACCAAGCATTCTTTGACATAGGCAAGGATGGTTTCTTAACTGAACACCATAAAGCTTCAGATTGGCCTCGTAAAGGTTTAGTACGCTTTAAATAGAACTTAAGAGCTCTAACAGGGCATAAGACTCTTTCTAGTTCATTGCCTACGATCTCCGATAAGCTGGGAATAGCGAAAGATTTAGGCCAAGGCCGAGAAGGCAGCTCATTTTTGGCTAGAAAACCAAGTTGCAGCGAACAAGTGGCTTTTTCCGACGAAAATCCGATGTTTTTGCTGAAGGCATGAATCTCACTGACTCTTTTAGCCGAGGCTAAGCATACCAGGAAAAGTCTTAAGAGTGAGATCTTTCAGGGAGGCTGATTGTAACAGCTCCAACCTGTCTGACATGAGGAATCTTAGTACAACGTCTAAATTCCATCCAGGGGTAGCCAAACGACGCTCCTTGGTGGTCTCAAAAGACTTAAGGAGGTCTTGCAGATCTTTATGTTGGAAAGATCTAAGCCTCTATGCCGGAAGACCGATGTCAACATGCTTCTGTAGCCCTTGATAGTGGGAGCTGAAAGGGATCGTTCTTTTCTCAGGTATAAGAGAAAATCAGCTATTTGAGCTACAGAGGTACTGGTCGAGGATACAGAAACTGACTTGCACCAGTCTCGGAAGACTTCCCACTTCGATTGGTAGACTCTAATGGAAGACGCTCTCCTTGCTCTAGCAATCGCACTGGCTGCCTCCTTCGAAAAGCCTCTAGCTCTCGAGAGTCTTTCAATAGTCTGAAGGCAGTCAGACGAAGAGCGTGGAGGCTTTGGAGTACCTTCTTTACGTGTGGCTGACGTAGAAGGTCTACTCTTAGAGGAAGACTTCTGGGAACGTCTATTAACCATCGAAGTATCTCGGTGAACCATTCTCTCGCGGGCCAGAGGGAAGCAACTAACGTCAACCTTGTCCCTTCGTGAGAGGCGAACTTCTGCAGTACCTTGTTGACAATCTTGAACGGTGGGAATGCGTAGAGATCCAGATGTGACCAATCTAGGAGGAAAGCATCTATATGTATTGCTGCTGGGTCCGGGACTGGAGAGCAATAGATTGGAAGCCTCTTGGTCAGCGAGGTTGCAAAGAGATCTATGGATGGTTTACCCCAAGTGGCCCAAAGTCTCTTGCACACATCCTTGTGGAGGGTCCATTCGGTTGGAATTACTTGCCCTTTCCGACTGAGACAAACTGCTATGACGTTCAAGTCGCCTTGGATGAACCTCGTTACTAGGGAGATGTCTTGACCTTTTGACCAGATGAGCAGGTCCCTTGCGATCTCGTACAACGTCAGTGAGTGGGTATCTCCTTGTTTGGAGATTGTACGCCAAGGCCGTGGTGTTGTCCGAGTTTACTTCCACCACTTTGCCTCGAAGGAGATACTCGAAGCTTTTCAAGGCCAGATGAACTGCCAACAGCTCCTTGCAGTTGATATGCATGCTCCTCTGACTCGAGTTCCACAGACCTGAGCATTCCCGACCGTCCAGTGTCGCGCCCCAGCCCAAGTCCGATGCGTCCGAGAAGAGAACGTGGTGGGGAGTCTGAACAGCCAGGGGAAGACCCTCTCTTAGGTTGATATTGTCCTTCCACCAAGTCAGACAAGACTTTATCTTTCCGGAAATCGGGATCGAGACCGCTTCTAGCGTCTTGTCCTTTTTCCAGTGAAAAGCCAGATGGTATTGAAGAGGACGGAGGTGTAGTCTTCCTAGTGATACAAACTGTTCCAGGGATGACAGCGTCCCCACCAGACTCATCCACAGCCTGACTGAGCAGCGTTCCTTCTTCAGCATCTTCTGGATGGATAGCATGGCTTGATCTATTCTGGGGGCTGATCGTCTTGTTGTTCAGCAACGTCCTCATCAGATAGTTCCTCATCCGAAAACTGATGAGGAAACGGCAACGGAGTGGGTAACGTCTGGCTCGCTGAGTCCGGTCGCACTGGTGCATGCGTGACGGAGCCGACGCAACGTCATGGAATTGCTGCACAGTCTGTGAACTGTCAACAACGATGGGTGCGCGAGGAAGCACAGCGTCCACCCGAGACTGTCTAGACCGTCTGGGTTGTGCAGTCAACACCATACCGGGTTGCTGAGGTTGACGCACCGCGTCAAAACAAGTCACCTCTGATGGTTGTTGAACGTCCTGAACGTCAACAACCACCTCCGAGCGTCGCTTAACGTCAACGTGCGGCTGGCAACCCACACTGGGTCGCATCGGTGGAGGAACCACCTCAACTGGTAGACGCGAGAAGGTTACCTCAGCGTCAACAGGACGCACAACCGACCGGTTGGAAGGTTGTTGGCCAGAAGGTTCAGCAGCAACCTTCTCCGCATTAAAGTCCTCTATCAAGGACGCAAGCTTGGACTGCATGTCTTGCAGCAAACCCATTTAAGGTCTACGGGAGCAGGTGCGGCAACAGAACGGGGTTAGCGACTGAGGCGGTACCGCTTTCCATCCCTGAAAGCCTTGTTTATGCATGACATAATTGTACAGCAAAACTTCAAAGGCTCGAAAACAGCTGTGAAGTTGACCTGTAAAAAACTTAGAGCGTCTCCTGGCCAGGCGCCAGGGAGAGTCTACGAGATTTGAGAAGTCTATCTGGGCAGAGGCAGGAACTCCCAAGCCGAGAACTTCTCTCGTGTCATATCAGACTCTCGCTCTATAAACCAGTTTAAAAGAAGGGAAAGCAAAGGCTGTATCCCCCAAACTCCTCCTGGTGATAAACCAGTCGCCTAGCAGAAGTAAAGCTCTCTAGGAGAGCGAGAGAGCACTAGCTTATAAACAACGGCTTCGAAGTAGCTAGGCCTAGTGTAAGCTCTGACGTTTAGGCGAACGAGGAGCAGCAGTTACAAAAAGATCCGGACAAAGATCCTTAAAAATCAGCATGATTTAATTAAAAGTCCATAGAGGGCTAAGCAGCTTTAGGCTCCTCTCCGTCTGACAGAGTCCTCAAGGGAATATCAGTAGGAGGGGGAACAGCAACTTCCTCATCTAAAGGAACCTTGTCCGATAAAAGCTGAGTCTCAAGCAAGGGAGAGACCTACCGTGGAGGCAATGCTTTACAAGCAGAGTCCACACACACTGGTGCATAGGTAACGGACCAGGACGCAACGTCATGTAACTGCTTGACAGTCTGTGAACTGTCAACAACTGAACTGTCAACAACAACAGGTGCGTGAGGACGCACAGCGTCCACTCGAGACTGCTTTGACTGTCTAGACTGAGCAGTCAAAACAACTCTAGAATGCGGAGGTTGACGCACAGCGTCAAAACAAGTCAACTCCGATTGTTAGCGAAGCTGAACGTCAACAGGAGCATCAGCAAGTGGCCTAACGTCCAAATGTGGCTGAAAATCCACACGAGACCGCATCGAGTGTGGTTCTAAACAACCTGACTGACGTGACTTAGCTACGCCAACGTCAACAGGATGCACAAAGGAACGTTAGGTTGGCTGAAAGCCAGGATATCGATGAGATAAACGGCTAGACTCAACGGACTAATCCGCAGAATAGTCTTCCATAAGGGAGGCAAGCATATTCTGCATGTCTTGCCGTACAACCCATTAAGGATCCACGGAAATGGTTGCGGTAAGAGACGAGGGTAACGTCTGTGACCGCAACACTTTGCCAACAAAAAAGACTCTCGGAGTCTGTGTTACGCTTTTGTTAGGCAGCGAGCAGTTTTCCGATGACTGCATAGGGTCAGAGCTGTCCTAATGGCTGCAACCAGGATGCTGGACCTGTCCTGAAAGGACTGACTTTCGCTTAAGGGTCTCGAAACCTTGTTACAGGTTTCTTATGCGAAAAGCCTTCGGATGACGAGGAGAAAAAACGTCTCTCTCGCCTTATGGTAGGGGAGATCTTGGTAAGATACACCCGATACCATAGAGGGAAACGTCTGTTCGCTGATCAAGGCCTCTCGAACCCATAAGTCGTATGACATTACTTCTCCCCTGGGCTTGGGAGCTTGCAAGAGGTCCCGGACTAGGTGAACGACAGGCACGAACAGACGAACCCTCGGACGCAACACTGTAACAGTTTGCGCAATATCACTTTATCACTACGATTTTCTGTTTTGCACTTATTACACTGAAATCGAACCTTTTACTGATTTCTACCTGAAGCACGCAATTCTACCCTCATCAAAAGGTAGTAAATGCGAAATCAGGCGTATAATGCAAGCATATTAATACCAGCAAAAAAACAGTAAACATCTTTTAAGATAAAAAAATTCAGTGGCTGGGGAAGAGAATAAACACTAGTTCATTCAAAACTATGTTTTCAATCTCTCACCGTACATTGCCTGGGGACGAGAATAAAACTAAAAACGTTTTATCCTTTCTCCCCGTACAGAGACTAGGGACGAGAGTAACTCGAGAACAACGTTACCCGCTTGAACAGAACGTTTTCTCTCCTCTCTCTCCCTCCGTCTCTATATCTCTCTCTCTTTCTCTGTTGATTTCGCACCTAAGAGAAGAGCCCAATTACGTTTCGTCAAAAAAACATGTTATTTGACCAAAGGAAAAAACTGAAAGGTTTTTCAATTAAAAAGTTCCTTTAAAATAGAATTTAAAACATTTAAGTTTTGAAAGACTGAACAAAACGTCAGAATCGATTTACTCTTTCTGCAAAGTGAAACCGTGATACACTCTCTCTCTATCGTAACGATAGAGCGCAAACTGCGTAGCATAAATAAACTACAGTAAACGTTAGTTCATCTTTGAAAACAGTACGAAGACTATTCAAAGAAAATCTTTCATAAAATATTTCATTTAAAAAGTTTTAAATCCTTAGCTCTTTAAAAGCTATTTACGATTTAAAGGGCTCAACGTTGATTAACTTCGGTTTCCAAGTTAGGACCGCCTACTCTCAGGAAAGGTCGCATATAAACAAAACATTAAAATTTATTTTTTATGTTTATTATAAATGGAAAGTTAATCGAAGAGGAAAATCTATAATTAATTTATAACGAGATAAGATAATTACTAAAAGCCTAAACACACTTCCGTCTAAGGGAAGGGTCGGCCATTTAAAAGTCAAAGAAAGTCCATACTCTCTGTCACCAAAAATTAAATCTATCCAAAACGAGTTCAAGATTTAAGATGAAGATAAAACACCTGCACTGCGAAAGCTCAAACCAGAATATAGTACTTCACCAAAGATGATGGGAAAAACTCCAGGTTTCAACAGCGAGTAAAGTACGTCTTGTCGACACGTCGACAGAGAGAAAATTGAGTCTTTGTTTACATAGAGTTGGTATCTGGCCGACAGTTGGCGCTGATGAGCACACCCGCAACCTGTATAGCAATTGCTAGCGAGTTTTTTTTGTACAGTTTTTTGTCTGTCGAGCAACAGAGTTGCAGCTATATATTCACCGGCTAAGTTAAATATTTAAAATTAACATTTGAATTCAAATAAAATACAGATCAATTTTTAAAGACAAAATCATGCATTATATTTACTGAGTATTAGAGACTACAATATGTAATTTTTTTTAGAGATTAAGAGACAAAAATGTATAAAAAATAAAACAATTTTCTACTAAAACAATAGAAATGTACCATTACAATGTTGAAAAAAAAATTTATGAAATACTTTCACTGAATATTGGAGACTAAATAACTTATAGCTTCCATCATTCTTAAATATTTCTTACAAAATAAAATAGAAAAACATTCACTGAGTATTGGAGACTAAATTACTTATAGCTTCCATCATTCTTAAAGATTTTTCAAGAAATTATAAAACTAAAATGAGTTTATTTCTCAAGTAAAAAAAATATTCTACTACAATAAAAGAGCTGTACCTTTACAAAACAGAAATACAAAATCATGACATGTATTTGATGAGCATTGAAAATTACAGTGCCGTACTGTAAAATTAACTATAATCTTTTAAAAACTATATCATTCTCAAACACTAATTCTTTTTAAGACTAGGGATCTTTGGTGAGGTGCTGTATGATCTCAAAGGATTTTAATAATTAAAAAATAAAAATAGAATAAATTTCCACTAGAACAAAAAATTGTACCTTTAATTCAAGGCATAAGATGAAAGACGATGTCTTTTCGTCTGCCGATCTTTAACTAGAGATGCCAGTCTACGGTAACTTATTATCTTATACTATAAACTAAAATTGTTTCTTGGCGAACTGAAGCCTCAAAAATTATGCCCACACTGTCAGCTTGTTTTTTCTACTGCTATCATGAAACCGCATTAAATTCCTTGCGGCAAACACGTCAGCTCATCAAAATCACTCTGTAAAATAAAAAAAGATAATGGTTACTATAAAAGAAAAGAAACTTGCTATCACACAAAATATAATCTTTGATAAAACTAAATTTCTAAAAAAAGGCTTTAAAAAAATTTTATATTTCATAGAGAAATAAGGTATATTTCTCTTCAAAACCTTTTTATTTCTCACCTTGATTTTTTAAAAGTATCTAGTTTATATATGAAAAATCCGTTTTAATCTTACTATCCATAAAATATTTTATTCTAATTACTCATTATTCTCTTGTAGTTTATTTATGACCTTGTTTCCTTTACTCACTGGGCTATTTTTCTCTTAGCCCTTGGGCTTATAGTATTCTGCTTTTCCTACTTTGGTTGTAGCTTGGCTAGTAATAATAATAAGAATAATAATAATAATAATAATAATAATAATAATAATAATAATAATAATAATAACAACAATGATTGTTATAGAGTATAACCCCAGAAGACATGCAAATCAATAGCCATAGATAGCCGAAGCCCAGAGGAAAATAGACGTAAGAAAAGTGATGGTCAATTGAATGATTACAAATTATTCGACGTCATAATTGTAAGTCTCCGATGCCCATTTTAATTAATAAGCAGGTGGGTGGCGGCTTGAACATCAAACATAGGGTTGTGGTGGCTGATGTGGTAAAGTCTCTGACTGGCGAATGCCAGACTGGGGTTCAAGTCCCGCTCAAACTATGGCGTCATCCCGTCACTCGGGAGGTCTTTGAGAACTGTTACGAATCGTTATCAACGCCATGAGACATTTGAGGTAACATTACGGCTGACAGGACACGCTCTTCAATTGGGAAGGAGAATGAAATCGAGCACAACAAATACATTTTATAATGGTATGGAGAGAAACTGGTGCAAAAAACTTTGGTCGCTGCAATCTCACCAACCTTGTGAGCTAAGGATGGGGGGTTTGAGGGAGCCTATAGGTCTATCTACTGAGTCACCAGCAGCCATTGCCTGGTCCTCCTTGACCCTAGCTTGGGTGGAGGGGGCTTGGGCGCTGTTCATATGTATGTGTGGTCAGTCTCTAGGGCATTGTCCTATTTGATAGGGCAATGTTACTGTCCCTTGCCTCTACAATTCATAAGCGGCCTTTAAGCCTTTAAAATTACCTCAAAGATATGTTACAGTTACAGGGGAAACCGAAGAGTGAAAAGAATACTTATCTATGAATACTTAGAGAACCAGCCCATACCATCATAAAAGTAGTACTTATTATGCAGTTAATTCTAACAGTCTTTCCTTCTTCATCATAATGCTCAACACAGTAGTTTAGAATCTTTATTCCAGCTGTGACCAGATTGTGGCATGCTCTTCCTAATATATATGAGAGAGAGAGAGAGAGAGAGAGAGAGAGAGAGAGAGAGAGAGAGAGAGAGAGAGAGAGAGAGAGAGAGAGAGAGAGAGAACACAAGTACGTCATATCCTACTTGAGCTCGATCCGTCCCGGGCAACGTTCAGACACTCCTGGTGTTTCAAAACTTCCTACAAACTGTCGAGTTCCTCTTCAGGGCAGCATTCTCCGCTTCTTATCCGTTACCTCCAGTTCCAATTGGCTGAGCTTGGGGTCGTACCTACGTCTCACTGCTTGCAACTTCTGTTTGTAAAATTGAGAATGCAGTTTTGTAATAAGTCTTTCACTAAGAATTGTAATTCATATATTAATTTGCTTACTTTAATTAGTATCACTTTTTTACTTCAATTCAAATAAGTGGCTTACTTTAATTCAAATAATTTGCTTAAGTTAATGCAAGTAACTTTCTTACTTGAATGGCAAATAACTTTAATGAAAATATCTTGATCAATTTCACGCAAATAACTAGCTCACTTTAATGAATATAACTTTCTTACTTTAACGCAAATAAATTACTTCAATGCAGATTACTTTACTGCAGATTTTAAAACAATAAAATTCCATTCAATGCTACAAAGAAACAACATATTAATAAGTATTCACTAAATAGTGACTTACACTAGAAATAAGATCCATTTTTGCAACGGCAGAAGATGATTGACATTGCTGATATTTTGTTATTTGATCCCTTAGTTTTTCCAGCTCAGCATCGTTCTGGAACAATAAAAAAAAGTAGTGTGGTTGAAGTAAGCCTACCTTTCTTCTTTTCTTTTCAACTCATGAATGGCAGAGGTTAGAGACAGTGACATTACCATTTTAAGCGTGACATGCCCTAGAGACTGACCATATTACATATGATCAGCTCCCAAGCCAGTCTCCACCTAAGCTAGGATCAAGGATGGCCAGGCAATGGCTGACGACAACTTAGCAGGTAGACCTACAGGCTACCCAAAAACCCCATCCTTAGCTCACAAGAATGGTAAGGTTACAGCAACCAAAGAAACTTAAAGTTTGAGCAGGACTCAAAACCCAGTCTGGCAATCGCCAGGCAAGGACGCTACCACCAGCCCAACACAACATCCATACCTAGCGATCTGTTGGACAGGGGCGAGACCCACTCAAGGTCAATAGTTTCTAGCAGTGTCTGCAATCTTCTATCCTTGTGAGCAAGAGATGGGGGTCTTGGGAAGCTTATAGATTTCCTGTGGAGTCATCAGCACCCATTGCCTGGTCCTCCATTGTCCTAATTTGATGGAGAGGGGACTTGGGCATTGATCATATGAGTATATAATCAGTCTCTAGGGTCACCGTCAATATCCCTTGCCTCTGACATTCATGAGAAACCTTTAAACTTTCAATATAAAATGTTAAGGATGTGAAATACAGGTTATAAGAAGAACCATTATGCATTATAACTGGATACCAAGAAATAACCCTGAAATGAAACCATCTATTCAACCCAAACACTAATAATACCTCTCTTACTATTCCTTTAAATTTTTATTTAGTTTGCAACCCTTTTATATATCCCATAAACTGTACCCTAATTCGAACAATAAAAAAAAAGTAATATAAGATGAACATAACAGTTCAACAAAAATATCAACACCAAAATCTTCAATAGAAAGAGTCCCTTCATATTAAACCTACATTCAAGGACCTGTCATGCTTGATAAGATTTTACAATCAAGGACACATACAATTTGTCATATTACAGTTTTTTTCATGAATCAAAACCAGTTCTAAAGAAATTTGTTTCATTGCTAGGTTCAGGAATATTTAACTCAAGATTGTTTTGTCAATATAAAATCTTCCAAAAATTTGAACTAGTTTATACCTGGTGACTACAAGGAAGTAATAACAGGGAATATAAACCATTATAATTTTCCTGTGTAAATCATCTTAATCAATGGATATAGTATCAGTAATCAAGGACAATTATATATTTAGGAACTTAGTGTTAAAATAAAACACTACAGATAGATTCACATTCCACATAAAATTTCCATTGTCATTTTCCCCAACTTCATGACAGTTTCTACTTTGTAATTGATCAATTGATTTGAAGTTCTCTGACATCCTGACATCAAAGGTCATTGACGCCAATATCGTTTATTATAAATAAAGATTAAAAGAATATTCAATTAAAACCAAAGAAGTAAATATGTTATAAAAGTTAAATAGCATTAAGAAGACCTGCTTCGGATATAAATCTAAAAATTCAACTAGAAGTTAATATGATATATAAGTTGAATAGCCTTAAAAACACCAGCTTCTGACTCTACTTTGTAAAATAATGATTAAGTGCTTTACTGTAGAACAATGTACTTCGCATGGAAGTTGAAAAATGTAGACATCTGGCTTTCATGCAAAGAAAATACTTTTTTCTAAATCAAATACACTTTTTCCTGTACTAATATAGATACTGTATCTGACCTTTATATAACGATAAAGTAAGTCTTATTTAAATCTAAATACTTTTTCACTCACCGTCATTTTTATTTCAGAAAATTCCTGCGATCTCGTTGCCTCCGTCTCTTCCAATTCTACCTTCAACGCGAGTATCTTATCATGTTGCACCGCCAACTCATGGGTACGAGCTTCATCATCCAGCAATCCTGTGAAGATGAAAGTGGGTGAACTAAAGAATTCGGTTCCGTTTTTATATGCGATCTCATTTATGAAGTGATCTCAGAAATTATTCTTTTGCTTTGATAAACGATCTCAAAATTTTTAATGAGGAAAAAAAAAAAAAAAAAAAAAAAAAAAAAACTGATTTTGACATAAAAATCTATTTTCGGGTGAGATAGCCACGTCGTCCTGATGGAGAGTCCTTCCAGCAGCTTCCTACTGTATAATATGTCTGCGAGTGATATCACCACAAGGAATTACCGTCAGGTATCACGGGGTTCTAACCCCCCGGAACAACTATCCTAAGATATCGTGTATAATCAGGGACGTATCCGTAGATAACCATAGATATCCGCACCCCAAACAGAATGAACCCAGTCTGGGAATCTTACGTGAGGAGCCGTTACTAGAAGATCTAATGGTTCTTGCTTCGCCGTGCGCTCACTTCACTCGCGAACAATTTAAAACATCTAGCTTCGTATGCACTGGCAAGTGGTGATGTTGAGCTGCGCACGCTAACATCAATGATTGATTATTTCTTAGCTAATTATTCCTGCACGCTTTCATCAATGATTGATTATTTCTTAGCTAATTATTCCTGCACGCTATCATCAATGATTGATTATTTCTTAGCTAATTATTCCTGCACGCTATCATCAATGATTGATTATTTCTTAGCTAATTATTCCTGCACGCTATCATCAATGATTGATTATTTCTTAGCTAATTATTCCTGCACGCTATCATCAATGATTGATTATTTCTTAGCTAATTATTCCAAGTATATATACATATATATTTTTTAGAAAATCTAATGGTTCTTGCTTCGCAGTGAACAGTAGTGAGATCGCTACTGTCAAGCGAGATCGCATACCAAAGCAAAAGCACAACTTTGAGATCGCATACCAAAACAGCACCAAGAATCCTTATATAAAATAAGGTCCTCAACTTGCGAACATTCGCAGATACATACAAAAATCCAAATGAAATCAGAAATTTCAGATATTGTATCCACGTTCATATACTGTAATAAGATCAAGGAATATTGTTATAAAACCATATTATATCATTTAATAAAGTAAGCAAAATGACAAGTGCAAATAACCTTTGAATTATTTCATATAAAAGACTATTATTTGAGTTTTGTAACTGGAAATTAAGGGCATGGAAGTTATTAGACTTACCCTAGGCCATAATTTAATAAAATTCAATAAACCCTTTTACCCCTAAGCTATTTGGAACTTTCCAACCCTTAACCCCCAGGGTTTTTTTTTTTTTTTTTTTTTTTTTTAAGCACATAATGCAATATATTTTTTTGAAATTGCTTTAACAGCCGTAATTTTCATCATAGAGAGGTCAGGTTGGTCTCATTATTTTGGAAAATGCCTAAAGTTTCTCAAAGTTATAAAAAATATGCAAAAAAAATGTAAATAGCAGTTTTTTTGCAAGGACGTACCGGTAAGTCCATGGGGGGTAAGGGGATGAGTTTTGTGAAACGTACCAGTGCGTCCATTGGGGGTAAAAGGGTTAACAAATAGCTTCTTGGAACATATCTCATTTAGGCCGACTGCAGGATCAAAGTACGTTTAATTTTATTTTATATACCTTAATCATTGATAGACTGAATGTACAAGCTTATTATTTTCACCAGAACTTTACCAGAAGCGTAGTCAAGCAAAGAATTAATTACTGTACAACAATCTCTCACCCTACGTCATTAAATTAACCTAACAGAATCGACATAAGCAGATTTTCGCCCAAGTAAGAAATTCGCACTGAAGTGATTTAAAGTCCTATACATGTTTTGAAAATAAATAATTATTTAAAAAATTGCTATCATCCAAAAGTTTCTAGGTTTAACATGCTAGCATAAGTCTCTTTTTATAGTTTATATGTTTTGATGATATTGTTCTTAAAATATGTTACCTTAAGTGTTCATGACTTCTCTTGCAGTTTATTCATTTCTTTAGTTCTATTCCACCACAGTAACCATGAAGTTATGAATTTTAGTATCATAATGAATATTTCTTGTTTGTTTTTATCATTGCTGTGAAAATAAATGATACTTGAATCAAGGTCCAGTACCAGACTTTATACAAACATCTATCTTCAAAACGGCCACAATATCTTTTAGATTTCTGTACTAAATCATAACATCAAAAAATATATCAATATCTGTACACTGTAATATGTCCCAGCAAGCTGATCAACGAAATATCATAAATCAATGGTTGATATTTATTTCCTATATTCAACTTTTCAAAAATCACAATGATCATTATATAATATACCGTAGTATAAGGAAACCCCTTACCAGAAAAAGAATTCTTATCAGGCAAATATAATCACGTACTTTGAACAAAATGTCAAAACTGAAACCAATTAACCCTTTAACCCCCAGGCTATTTGGAAATTTCCAACCCTTAACCCCCAGGCTATTTGGAAATTTCCAACCCTTAACCCCCAGGCTATTTGGAAATTTCCAACCCTTAAACCCCCGGGGGGCTATTTTTTTTCCCAGCACATTTTGCAGTATATTTTTTTTTAAATTGCTCTAACAGCCTTAATTTTTGTCAGAGAGGTCAGGTTGGTCTCATTCTCTTGGAAAATGCCTGAATTTTCTCAAAAAATTGTCAAAAATATGAAAACAATCATTTTTATAGCAAGGACGTACCAGTATGTCCATGGGGGTAAAGGGATGGCTTTTGTGAAACGTACCAGTACATCCTTTGGGGGTAAAAGGGTTAACAGAAACTAACCTTCATTTTCCAATTTCTCCACAGTCTCGACAAATATGTTTGATTTACTTGTGATTTCCTTCAGGAAAGCTATGTAAAAGTCTTCAAGTTCTTTATGATGTGCCTGTGAAGAGAAGTTATATATGATGCACAAAAAGAAATTGCACACAAGCACTACAAACTAATATGGAATAAGTTCTAGTCTATATACCGTGGCACTTTCCCCAACTTTGGGAGGTAGCCGACATCGAAAAAGAAAAATAAAAGAACGCAAGAGTGTGTGCTAGAAACAGGAATGAATGGCGAGCAATTGTGACGCAGTTCCGGTAGGCCCTGCTGCTGCCTCCGATGTCTTAGATGACCGCGGGGGTAGCAGCAGTAGGGGACTCAGCAGTATGAAGCTTCATCTGTGGTGGAAATGTGGGAGGTTGGGCTGTGACACCCTAGCAGTACCAGCTGAACTCGGTTAAGTCCCTTGTTAGTCTGGGAGGAACGTAGAGAGTAGAGGTCCCCTTTTTGTTTTTGTTTCTTTGTTGATGTTGGCTAACCCCCAAAATTGGGGGAAGTGCCATGGTATATGTATGTATGTATCTTTCCTCACTGGCTGAGGTTGGACTCGGACGAACTTGGTTGGTACTGCTATGATGCCACAGACCGTCCTCCACCTTTATCCGTGAAATAAAACTATGAGAAGTTATATTTCTTTAAAACAATCTAATGGATCCTGAAAAATAGCACTGAACAGCAGTGCGGATTTGAATTACAAAAGGACTTGATCATGAATCTTAGACAGATGACTGACGATGATATACATCATGTCACCTTTTACTCAATACTATTATTTGAATTACAAAAGGACTTGATCATGAATCTTAGACAGATGACTGACGATGATATACATCATGTCACCTTTTACTCAATACTATTATTTGAATTACAAAAGGACTTGATCATGAATCTTAGACAGATGACTGACGATGATATACATCATGTCACCTTTTACTCAATACTATTATTAGCAGATAAGCTACAACTCTAGGTGGAAAAGCAGGATGCTATAAGCCCAAGGGTTCCAACAGGAATAATAGTCCAATGAAGAAAGGAAGGCCATGGTACAGAGGCTATGGCCTTATCCAAAACTAGAGTTCATAGGTTTGATTTTTGAGTGTACTCCTAGAAGAGCTGTTTGCCATAGCTAGAGTGTCTTCTACCCTTACCAAGTGGAAAGTAGTCAATGAATAATTACAGTTCCATGAAGAAGAAATTTGCGGTTATTTTAGTGCTGTCAGGTGTATGAGGAAGGAGGAAAATTAGTAAATAGGCCAGATTATTCAGTGTAAGTGTAAGCAAAGAAAAAATGAGCTGTAACCAGAGAGTGATCCAGGGTAATGCTATCTGGCTAGTCAAAGGACACATTAACTCTCTAGCAGTAGTACCTCAACGGGTGGATGGTGCCTTGGCCAGTCTACTACCTACCACATACTGTGCCCATTTCATGGTAAACATTTAATCCACCCTCTCTTTTACTTGTTTAAACAAACACAACTCCCTCCTATTAATCCTACTGTCTCTGTCCTATCACATCGCCATGTCATTTCTCTGTACAGTAAATAAAAGTAAAATGTAATTTACTACTTTTTTATCACAACCATTCCAGGAATAGCTTAATACATTTTCTTATATAATCACAATGGGTTGTGAAATGCTTCTCCTTTTCCCATTTCATATGTTTATTCTCTGAAATCAAAATGAGACATTATACTGTACAGTATGACAAAAATTATCAAACTGAAAAGTGATTAATATATACTCTAAAATCTCACCATCATCAATTATTCTTAATTGTCAGTCCTGTATCTACAGCAACAACTGAATCTGAAAATTAACAAACAGAGCCAAAGAATATAATTGAATTATCTCTATTCTATTTGTGTTAGTCAGCAAGCTGGACAATGCCTTGAGTCTTAGAGCAAAAAACAGACTACCCCCTACAATTGGCTTATATCAGGGATAGTTGTGGCCCCACGGTACTAATATCTAATAGAATCTATCATTTCAACATTACATGACAGCTAACACTGTAAACTTCAAATGAGGCCATCACTTTGAATCAGAAAATTACTTTGTTTTCCATATTAGTGTAATAAAAACTGCATGGGGGTTATCCTGAGTGCTTTGAATAAAAACAAATACCTGTAACTACTACAAAATCAAACTGGATATGGATGGATTATAAACTACAGCAATTTCTGCCTCCTTGCTAGTACAGCGATAATGCCTTAGCCTTGCATTCACAAGGCTGGGAGATAAAGTCCCGCTCTGTACAAGGGTTTGAACCGTTTTCTGGCGAGGTTACTGTTGTTGTTGTTGGGGGGTAGGACTTGTCCAACGGACATTCTGATGAGCATCTCTGACATTCTGAAGAGTATCTTTTCAGATGAAACTGAAAGTGACACCTAATACCTTTAACCTTTAACCCTTTTACCCCCAGGCTATTTGGAACTTTCCAACCCTTAACCCCCAGGGGTTATTTTTTTTTTTCAAGCACATTTTGCAGTATATTTTTTTTTAAATTGCTCTAACAGCCTTAATTTTCGTCATACAGAGTTCAGGTTGGTTTCATTCTCTTGGAAAATGCCTAAAGTTTCTCAAAAAATTATCAAAAATATGCAAAAAAAAATTTAAATAGCAATTTTTTTGCGAGGACGTACCGGTACGTCCATGGGGGTAAAGGGACGAGTTTTGTGAAACGTACGTCTTTTGGGAGTAAAAGGGTTATTATGAATGTGATTATGCTGCACACACACATTTCCTCACTTCCTCGCATCAGTTCAGTCTATGGGTAGTGAATGTTAAGTTAACAGTATTTCTTCTTTGGTGGTTATTACTGTATTGTCACTTTACACTATGAGTTCTGAAATAGTGACTGAAAAAAAGGAGTTGAAGGTAGAAAAGTCGCTCATGAATGGCAGAGACAAGGGATAGGACAACATCGTAGGACCGACCATATACAGATATGATCACTAGCCAAGCCCTCTCCTCCTCATATTAGACCAGGGAGGGCCAAGCAATGGCTGCTGATAACTCAGCAGGTACACCTATAAGCTCCCACTAAAACTTCATCCCTTGCTCACAAGGATAGTGAGGCTGCAGACACTCACAGGTACTATCGAGCTTCAGCGGGTTTCAAATCCCCATCCAACAGATTGCCAGGCTGGGAAGTTTGGCTACTGCATCCCTAAAATTCCTGTTGAATAGTCATCTGAAGACTGTGAAATACAAGAATAAAGTACCAGTACCTTTGGCAGAATGTTTTTCTTTAATCAAATTTCTAAAAGCAAAATTATTAAATCATAGTTTTACTTGTTTTCTGGATATTATGTAATTCATAAGCCCTTTTAATTATGCACATACAAAACTGATTTTTCTTTAGTAAGGTGGAAAATGAAGACAAAAAATAAATGGTATACTGTACTTTTATAAAATATACCAAGTTATTTTAGCATAACTCCTCCTATTGAATATAACCTTGTTCAGTTTTATTCTAAAAGAAGTGTAAGATTTCCCAAAATTTAGACCTATAATGCACTCGGATCTCATTCTACCATCCAGTACATAGTACCAGGTATGCACTTAATTCCAACAGTCATGCCTTCTCCATCATAAGACAACACTACAAAGTATTCCATTAGTTTTATTCCCGCAGTGACCAGATTGTGGAATGATCTAAACAGTAGTCGGTGGAACTTCAAAAGTTAAAAATTTTTGTAAAATCTTTTCTGGTGAACAGGTTGACATAAGTCTCCTATAGTTTAAATATGACTGGTCAATTTTAACATTGTTACATTTCTGAGAATACTTTATATTATTTTACTCATTACTTATGTATAGGTTATTTGCTAATAATTTATTTTGATTCTCTCTGGGATGCTTTCCTTGTTGGAGCGCTTGGGCTAACATTCTGCTTTTACAACCAGAGTTGTAGCTTAACTAATAATAATAATAATCTGAAATTGAAGCATTCAAAAGCATCCTTGTAATATCTCAACAGTCCTTCTCCAAAGAGGAAAATATAAACAAACATCTCTACTTGAAACAGTAAAGACGTATCTGAGATAGCAAGCAAATAATTGTTTTGTCTGCATTAAAAACACACCACAAAGTATATATGCCTCCAGAAGAACTGAGCATAAAATAAGGTCTGTTACCTTTGGGTGGATGGATGGAGTGAAGGAAGCTCTGGGTGATAGGAGGATAGATGTGAGAGAGGCAAGAGAGCGTGCTAGAAATAGGAATGAATGACGAGCGATTGTGACGCAGTTCCGGTAGGCCCTCCTGCTTCTTCAGGTGCCTTGGATGACCGCAGAGGTAGAAGCAGTAGGGGATTCAGCGTTATGAAGCTTCATCTGTGGTGGATAAAGGGGGAGGGTGGGTTGTGGCACCCTAGCAGTACTAGCCGAACTTGGTTGAGTCCCTTGTCAGGCTGGGAGGAACATAGAGGAGAGGTCCCCCCCTTTTTTTTTTTGCTTCATTTGTTTGATGTCAGCTACCCCCCAAAAATTGGGGAAGTGCCTTGGTATATAAATGTACCTTTTGCTATTCTCGTAAAACACTAAGATACTAGAGTACAGACCAGAGTACAGTCTTTATAATATTGCTTAAAAATATGCAAAGTACAATGTAGTATACAGTATATAATATTGGTCATGCCAAATAAATCAGTAATGATAAATTATTACCAATTAGTATTTAAACTTTGGATTGCAACGAATTACTCAAGATACTTACCTTATCAGTCTCTTTATACTTTTCTTTCAGCCTTGCTAGCTCCTCGGATAATTTTCTTTTGATATCTGGAATAGATAAAGATACCATGAAACTCAACAAGTAAAACTCAATATACTAATTCAAGTACCAATTAGTTTAAAATTGAATATATTATTGACCAAATCTAACTGGTTGTCTAGCTACCTCACACCTTACTGGCATCAAATCTAATCAAAATGCTTAACCCTTTTACCCCCAAAGGACGTACTGGTACGTTTCACAAAAGCCATCCCTTTACCCCCTTGGACGTACCGGTACGTCCTTGCAAAAAAGATGCTAAATAAATTTTTTTTTTCATATTTTTGAAAAGTTTTTTGAGAAAATTCAGGCATTTTCCAAGAAAATGAGACCAACCTGACCTCTCTATGACAATAATTAAGGCTGTTAGAGCAATTCAAAAAAAATATACTGCAAAATGTGCTGGGGAAAAAAATAACCCCTTGGGGGTTAAGGGTTGGAAATTTCCAAAGAGTCTGGGGGTAAAAGGGTTAAAATAAACCTGATACGCAAAAAATATCTAATAGATAACAATGACCCTATAATGCACTAGAACATTTTCAAGTTATCCCAACGTGAACAGCTACTCAAAAGGGCTTTTAGCATTAGAATAAACTAAATATTACACCTAACACTCAATTAAAAAGATTTCCCCAAAAATGCATCATGTCCGAGTAAGGCATATAGAAAATAATTACTATAACAATTCATCTGATACCTTAAGGTGCTACTGCCTAAATTTATGTCATAAACATGTTTAGGAAAAAAAATTCTTTTAATGGGCAGCTTGAAAGAAGAATGAATTATGATGCCTCTAATTATCAACAGAAAAGAAATTCTCTTTATTGGCAGCTTGAAAGAAGAATGAATTATGCCTCCTCTATCAACAGAAAAGAAATTCTCTTTATTGACAACTTGAAAGAAGTGCATTATGAAGCCTCTGTAACTATCAACAAGAAATCCCCTTCATTGGCTGCTTGAAATCAGAATGAATTATGAAGTCTTTGTAACTATCAGAAAATAATTCTCTTTATTGGCAGAAAGATGAGTGTATTATGAAGCCTCTGTAACTATCAACAGAATAAATTCTCTATATTGGCAGCTTGAAAGAAGAAATTATGAAACCTCTATCAACATATAGTGGACCTTATACAGTGGGTGAGGGAAGAGGATCGCACTAGGTTAGCCCACTCCTCAATTACAGAAAAGTCACGGGTTAGGAGAGAGCCTGACAACTATGTATGGTTCAATACCTAATAATCAGTTTTCTTATGTCATAACGAAGGTAGTCTAACTATGCACACAGCCCCTAGCCCTGAGTGTGTATGAACTAATAACCTTACTCTTTATGAAAACTTCAACCAAGGCTATTACTATCACTATTATTATTATTAGCATTATCATTATTGTTATTGTTAGCTAAGCTACAACCCTAGTTGGAAAAGCAAGGTGCTACCAACAAGGAAATAGCCTAGTGATGAAAAGAAATCAAGAAAATAAACTAAGTAATTAGAAATAATTAAATATAAAATAACTTAATAAATAAACTATAGGTAATTAGAAATAATCAAATATAAAATATCTTGAGTTCAGTAACAATGTTACAATATATATGTCATACCTAAACTGTTTTATATTTCAAGAATTTCTTTGGTTTACTAACGATCCTACAACAGATATCTGTATAAATCTCATTCAGGTACAAGACTTTTCTTTAACACAAGGCCACAGTTGAAAATATCCTTGCTGATGCTACTTTAAAATATTGGAAAGATGTCTGAACCTCTCTGAGAGATGCATTAACCCTTTTACCCCCGGCTATTTGGAAATTTCCAACCCCTAACCCCCAAGGGGTTATTTTTTTCCCCAGCACATTTTGCAGTATATTTTTTTCATATTGTTCTAAGAGCCTTAATTTTTGTCATAGAGAGGTCAGGTTGGTCTCATTCTCTTGGAAAATGCCTGAATTTTCTCAAAAAATTATCAAAAATATGGAAAAAAATATTTTTTTAGCATTTTTTTGCAAGGACGTACCAGTACGTCCATGGGGGTAAAAGGATGAGTTTTGTGAAATGTACCAGTACGTCCTTTGGGGGTAAAAGGGTTAAGATTGTAAACAACTTCCTTTCCTGGAGAAAAAAAAAAAAAAAAACCATATGCTTTATTCTGAATTTCAAAAATTAAGAACTGTGCTACACTTACCGACACGAACAAGAGATTGATATTCCTTCAATGCAATATTGTGCATGTCAGCAAGCCTCATAGTGGCGCGCTTTACATCCTTCGACTGACATGTCTGGTTTTTTAAAACATTCATTGCTGTCATGCAATCCATTTCAAACTTCTTAGCCTGAATGTCAGCCAGTTCCATATCCTTGCAAAAAATAAAATACATTGTCAATATAAACTTGAAGAATTTGGATGAGCCTTGTATCATTCCCCCACTAAGCTATTTTTCCATGTTGGAGCCCTTGGGCTTATAGCACCTTGCTTTTCCAACTAGAATTGTAGCTTAGATACAATTAACAAATATAATAATAATAATAATTTGTATTTATGCCCCCTGTGGCCGCGGGGGCATAAAACAATTAGAATAGCGCCAACGTTATCCCTGCGGGTCGTAAGAGGCGACTAAAAGGGACGGGACGAGGGGGCTGGGAACCCCCTCTCCTGTAAAAGTATCCTGTGAGACAGCAACAGAGAGATGGAGCTGGGGGGAGAGTGACTGCTCCCCGCACTCTAGTTTTGGGGTGTTTGAATGTGCGTGGATGTAGTACGATAGAGAGTAAAAGATGTGAGATTGGAAGTATGTTTAGAAGTAGAAGGATGGATGTATTGGCCTTGTGTGAGACAAAGATGAAAGGAAAGGGTGAAGTGATGTTTGGTGAAATGTCTGGTAGAGTGTCTGGGATTGAAAGGGGAAGAGCGAGAGAGGGTGTGGCTTTGTTGCTGAGTGAATGGATGACAGGTAAAGTAGTGGAATGGAAGGAGATATCATCTAGGTTAATGTGGGTAAGGGTTAGGTTGGGTAGGGAATGTTGGGCGTTTGTCAGTGCGTATGGGCCAGGTAGTGAGAAAAGTGAAGAAGAGCGGAATGAGTTCTGGAATGAATTAACTAGGTGTGTAGAAGGAATTATGTAGTTGTTATGGGTGACTTAAATGCTAGAGTGGGTGCTGGAGAGGTAGAAGGTGTCATTGGGAAATATGGCGTACCAGGTGAAAATGAGAGTGGTGAGAGACTGGTAGATATGTGTTGAACAAGAGATGGTAATAAGTGCTAGCTTTTTTAAAAAGAAAGATAAAAATAAGTATACATGGGTAAGAGTGGCAAATGGAAGAGTAGTAGAAAGGGCATTAATGGATTATGTGTTGATAACTAAAAGAATGTTTGGAAGATTGAAAGACGTGCACGTGTTTAGGGGTATGGCTAACGGTATGTCTGATCATTTTTTGGTGGAAGGAAAATTAGTTGTAGCAAAAGAGTGGGGGAATAGAGTAGGTGGATGTAAAAGGGAGCTAGTGAGGGTTGAAGAGTTAATAAAACCGGGGGTAAAAAGTAAATATTAGGAAAGGTTGAAAATGGCATATGACGAGGTGAGAGTAAGAGAAACTGGTAATTTAGAGGAGGAGTGGAAGTTAGCAAAAGAAAATTTTGTTGGGATTGCAAGTGATGTATGTGGCAAGAAGGTTGTTGGAGGCAGCATGAGGAAGGGCAGTGAATGGTGGAATGAAGGAGTGAAGGTAAAAGTGGAAGAGAAAAAGAGGGCTTTTGAAGAATGGCTGCAGAGTAATAGTATAGAGAAGTATGAAAAATATAGAGAGCAAAAGGTGGAAGTAAAGCGCAAGGTACGTGAGGCAAAGAGGGCAGCTGACCTGAGGTGGGGTCAGGGACTGGGTCAGTCATATGAAGAGAATAAGAAGAAGTTTTGGAAAGAAGTGAAGAGAGTAAGGAAGGCCGGCGCAAGAATTGAAGAGACAGTGAAAGATGGAAATGGAAGGTTGTTAAAAGGAGAGGAGGCAAGGAAAAGGTGGGCGGAATATTTTGAAAGTTTGCTGAATGTTGAGGATGATAGGGAGGCAGATATAATTGCGGTTCCAGGTGTTGAGGTGCCAGTGATGGGAGATGAGAATGAGAGAGAGATTACAATAGAGGAAGTGAGGAGAGCACTAGATGAAACGAGAGTAGGAAAAGCATCGGGTATGGATGGTGTGAAAGCTGAGATGTTGAAGGAAGGGGGTGTGACTGTACTTGAATGGTTGGTGAGATTGTTTAATGTGTGTTTTGTGTTGTCAATGGTACCAGTAGATTGGGTCTGTGCATGTATTGTACCACTATATAAGGGTAAGGGAGATGTGCATGAGTGTTGTAATTCAAGAGGTATTAGTTTGTTGAGTGTAGTTGGAAAAGTGTATGGTAGAATACTGATTAATAGGATTAAGGATAAAACAGAGAATGCAATCTTGGAAGTACAGGGTGGTTTTAGAAGAGGTAGGGGTTGTATGAATCAGATTTTTACAGTTAGGCAGATATGCGAGAAATATTTAGCAAAAGGTAAGGAGGTGTATGTTGCGTTTATGGATCTGGAGAAAGCATATGATAGAGTTGATAGGGAAGCAATGTGGAATGTGATGAGGTTATATGGAGTTGGTGGAAGGTTGTTGCAAGCAGTGAAAAGTTTCTACACAGGTAGTAAAGCATGTGTTAGAATAGGAAAGGAGGTGAGCGATTGGTTTCCGGTGAGAGTGGGGCTGAGACAGGGATGTGTGATGTCGCCCTGGTTGTTTAACTTGTATGTTGATGGAGTGGTGAGAGAGGTGAATGCTAGAGTGCTTGGACGAGGATTAAAACTGTTAGGCGAGAATGATCATGAATGGGAGGTAAATCAGTTGTTGTTTGCGGATGATACTGTACTGGTAGCAGACACAGAAGAGAAGCTTGACCGACTAGTGACAGAATTTGGAAGGGTGTGTGAGAGAAGGAAGTTGAGAGTTAATGTGGGTAAGAGTAAGGTTATGAGATGTACGAGAAGGGAAGGTGGTGCAAGGTTGAATGTCATGTTGAATGGAGAGTTACTTGAGGAGGTGGATCAGTTTAAGTACTTGGGGTCTGTTGTTGCAGCAAATGGTGGAGTGGAAGCAGATGTACGTCAGAGAGTGAATGAAGGTTGCAAAGTGTTGGGGGCAGTTAAGGGAGTAGTAAAAAATAGAGGATTGGGCATGAATGTAAAGAGAGTTCTATATGAGAAAGTGATTGTACCAACTGTGATGTATGGATCGGAGTTGTGGGGAATGAAAGTGATGGAGAGACAGAAATTGAATGTGTTTGAGATGAAGTGTCTGAGGAGTATGGCTGGTGTATCTCGAGTAGATAGGGTTAGGAACGAAGTGGTGAGGGTGAGAACGGGTGTAAGAAATGAGTTAGCGGCTAGAGTGGATATGAATGTGTTGAGGTGGTTTGGCCATGTTGAGAGAATGGAAAATGGCTGTCTGCTAAAGAAGGTGATGAATGCAAGAGTTGATGGGAGAAGTACAAGAGGAAGGCCAAGGTTTGGGTGGATGGATGGTGTGAAGAAAGCTCTGGGTGATAGGAGGATAGATGTGAGAGAGGCAAGAGAGCGTGCTAGAAATAGGAATGAATGGCGAGCGATTGTGACGCAGTTCCGGTAGGCCCTGCTGCTTCCTCCGGTGCCTTAGATGACCGCGGAGGTAGCAGCAGTAGGGGACTCAGCAGTATGAAGCTTCATCTGTGGTGGAAATGTGGGAGGTTGGGCTTTGGCACCCTTGCAGTACCAGCTGAACTCGGCTGAGTCCCTGGTTAGGCTGGAGGAACGTAGAGAGTAGAGGTCCCCTTTTTGTTTTGTTTCTTGTTGTTGTCGGCTACCCCCCAAAATGGGGGATGTGCCTTTGGTATATGTATGTATGTATTTTTCCTAAACACCGGTCTTTAGTAGAAGTAACATTATGTCGACAAGCTGGAAATAGCCAATGAAGAATCATCAAGGTTCTGGCAACTGCCACCGGTATCGACTGGTGGTACGAGTCTGCTAATGCTCAGAGCCCTCATTTTTAAAAAAAACCTTCTTCCGTTTAGTAGACGAATCTTCGTTAGGAAGGAAGAAGTCCCGCTCGCCCAACTGGCTGGCAAGCAACCCAGGATCAGGATGCTCAATCACGTAAGGAGAGCAGAGGAAGGAGCCTTGCATCCCGTGACCCAGGGTTGAATGAATGATTTAAAGTTTTCAGGCATCCTGACATCTAAGGTCACTGACGCCGGTAACATTTAATTCATGTATACAAAAATAAAAAATAGAATAAAATAAAAAATTAAAGAGTATTCAATTAAAATCATAAAAATTGAATGTAATAAAAGTTAAATATTTTCCAGAAGACCTGCTTCTGAAAGAAATCTAAAAATGCCACTTGCATGGTAGGACACATCATTTCCAAGAATCTTGGCAAGGATGAACCTGCCACCCTCACCTCGAGCCTCAAACAAATATCTATTCCGCAAGATGTTGTAATTGGGGCATTCGGTCAACAAATGCCTTACTGTTAGAGGTACTAAACAGTTGTCACAATACGGTTGGTGTTGGCCCTTCAGCAGAAACTCATGTGTCAACCGAGTGTGACCAATACGAAGACGACAAAGAGACGTCTCCCATTTTCGGGGCATCATATTATACCTCCAAGGAGATATGTCATTTGTTACTTCCCTCATTTTATTGCCATCTTGACTATCCCATTGCTGTTGCCATTTATTGCAAACCAATTTCTTGATGTCAGGTAAGAAATCATTACAGGGAATGGGATACCTTCTTGGCAGCAACTCGGATGCAGCCTCCTTAGCCAGTGAATCTGCCTTCTCATTCCCGGACACACCTACATGTGCTGGAACCCAACAAAATTGAACTGTTATACCTCTCCGTCCAATAAGGTAGAGCCATTCTAAAATCTTTAAAACTAGAGGGTTATTAGAATTAAAAACTTCCATAGCTTGAAGGACACTCCTTGCATCACTAAAAATTGTAAAATTACCCTCCTTCTCCAACGCTATTTTCTCAATAGCGGTTAATATGCCATACAGTTCGGCAGTAAATATGGAAGCGGTCAGAGGAAGTGCACCTCTACAAATAAAACCATTACTATGTACTCCAAATCTAACGCCAGCATCTGATTTGGAGCCATCAGTATAGATAAAAGTTGATCCTCTATGTTCTTTAACATGTTCATTAAAAAGAGACCTGGCTTCTAGGTCTGACATATTCTTATCTCCAATAAAATATTTACAAAAAGATATCTCTGGTAACTTCCATGGAGGCGTTGATACCTTGAATGGAAGTACCTTATTTCTAATTATATCCAGACTATTTAATAATCGTTTCACCCGAAAGCCATAAGGTTGAGGAGATTTTGGGTGCAACTCAAAGTATGATGCGTGTCTTACAAGGCTTGCAGTCTGAAAGGCTAGAGAGTTAGGGAGTCTTTGCAATCTAAACCAATACCGAAGAATGGAAGACATTCGGTAAAAGTCTAGAGGTAACTCTCCAGCATCAACAAGGAGACTTGGTTGAATTGAATATGGGGTTTAGGCATTAAGCCAAGCACTGGGGCATCAAAGGCCATTCAGCGCTATATAACGAAAATCATTCAATCATATCTGTACACTCACACCATTTAGTATCATTTTAACCTTTGATACAAATCGTAACACTTTCATACAATAAAATCTAGATGTGAAATAAATAGGGATTAAAAGGGTAAAATAAATAAATAAATTAATAAAATCAATTATAGCTCGTAATATAACCCAATACTTTGCATAAATTTTCTCAAGTTCGGGGTATTACAGTTTTCCCCCAGTATATCTCTTAAAGGTTTGTCCTGGAGTAAATGTGTCCTCCTCTGGAGATTAAAAACAGGACAATCGACTAAAATATGTTTAACATCCATTGTCACTTGACAGGTATTACAAAGAGGGGCCTGTCTCCCTTCCCCACTCTTCATTAAATAATTGTGTGTTGCATGTGTATGGCCAATACGCAGCCTAGTTAAAATAATGGTATCCCTTCTACTTGTAGAATTACAAGATGACCATTTATCCACCAATGGGTGGATTTGTTTCAATTTTGTATTGGTGGTCAGTTCAGACCATCGAGCTTGCCACTTATTTTTACAGTAAAGATGAATCTCACTTTCAAGATGTTTGTAAGGAATACTCAAGAGGGATGGATTACTTAGCCCTGAAGCTTCCTTTGCTGCCTTATCTACTTGTTCATTCCCATCCACCCCAACATGGGCAGGGACCCAACAGAAGTGAACACTGATACTCTTTCTTGCAGAAGTACTAACCAGTCCTGCACCTCTTGTACTAGATGATGGCCTGGCATAATTTGTTTTAATGAGAGTAAAACACTATTGGAATCCATAAAAATTGTATAAAAACTATTTTGGTTGCCATTTTTAAAAATATGTTGGACTGCGAGAATTATTGCGTACAGCTCAGCAGTAAAAATTGAACAAGAGGATGGGAGTTTCCTTCTAATAACAATATCCCCCACCACAGCTGCACTTCCAACTCCTGCAGCCGATTTGGAGCCATATGTAAAAACATGTTTCCCATGATGTTGAGCAGCATGATTTAAAAACTCACTTTTCATTACCCTACTAGGTAAGGTATTTTTCCCTCCTGTCGTAAAACATACTTTAACAGGTGGATTACACCAAGGAGGAGACTTGGGATATCCTACCTCTGCTATCTGTGCTGTTAACAAGCCTACTTCTCTAGCATCATTTTTCAGCTGTACTTCCAAAGGCTTAAGCACTCTAGATCTGTTAGGAGCCCGATCTAAAGGCACCCTAACATATTTACAGTTAGGATTGTTTCTCACAGCAAGGGACCTAGCTAAAAACCTCAAACTCAACTCCTCTCTGCGAATGGAAAGGGGAGGTATGCCAGAATCAACATAGAGACTGTCAATGGGAGATGTTCTGTAAGCACCTGTGCAGATGCGAAGCCCAGCATTGTGAACAATATCAAGTTTTCCGTGCAGATGCGAAGCCCAGCATTGTGAACAATATCAAGTTTTCCAAGTAAAGTCTTTGTAGCTGACCCATATATTTGGCATGTATAGTCTAACTTGCTCAGACACAAAGATGTATAAATTCTAAGCAAAGTTGTTCTATCAGCACCCCAATCAAAATGCGATATCACTTTCAGAATGTTCAGTGACTTCTTAACCCTGATAGATAGGTCATTTATATGGGGACCAAATGTCATTTTCTTGTCAAAAATGACTCCAAGAAACTTGACACTATCCTCATATGGCAAAATACAATCATTTAAAAAAAGGGTGGGGATCTCTTCCCTTCTACGAGTACGAGTAAAGCGAATGGCTTAGGTCTTCTGAGGAGAAAACATGAATCCACGAGAATTTGCCCATGCGGAAGCAGCATTTATTGCAATTTGAAGATTTTGGCATGCTTGTAGTGCAGATGATCCACTACAATAAATTGCAAAGTCATTGACAAATAGTGATCCTTGTATGCCAGGAGGTATGTGACTAATGAGACTATTAATAGCAACAGCAAACAAGGTCACACTCAATATGCTGCCTTGGGGGACACCTTCTTCTTGCACGTAGGATGAAGATAGTTCTGACCCTACTCTCACTTTAATTGAGCGGTTTGATAAAAATTCTTCAATAAAAGAGAACATATGTCCTCCTATACCCCACGAGGCCAATTGCTTTAAAATACCACCCCTCCAGGTGGTGTCATATGCCTTTTCGAGGTCAAAAAAGACACCCACCACCTGGTTTTGGTTAGAAAAAGCATTTGAAATTTCCCTTGATAACATCAGCAAAGGGTCTAGAGTACTTCGGTTCTTCCTAAAACCAAACTGTCTGTTAGATAAAAGATTTTTTTATTCAAGATACCACACAAGTCTGTTGTTGATCATTCTCTCAAATCGTTTGCATATGCAACTGGTCAAGGATATGGGCCTATAACTAGATGGCAGTTCTGGGTCTTTACCAGACTTGTGGCCTGGAATTACAATTGAAGTATGCCAGGAATCAGGAGATGTATGGGAAGCCCATAGACCATTAAAGGTTTCTAATAAAAATTCCTTGGTATCCACTGGAAGATGTGATATCATTTCATACCGGATGCCATCCTCACCTGGGGCAGTTAAAGAAGAGCTGGAGATAGCATTTTGCATCTCCTCCATACTAAAAGGCAGGTTAAAAGCTTCAGTATTTGAAGAAGCAGGAGGAACAACAGATGTTGATGCTCTAATTTGTTGAAATGCTGGGGAATAGTTGTCAGCACTTGATACATGAGCAAAGTGCTTAGCAAGAACCTCTGCTACATCTTTGGGGTCAGATATATATCTATTATTTTCCCTTAATATTGGTAGAGGCTTAGGGACGAATTTACCTTGAAGTTTTCTAATCTTGTCCCATATTTCCTTTGAAGGAGTTTTGGTATTTATATTAGATATATATTTCTTCCAAGATGCTCTCTTTGCTTTTTTAAAAATTCTTTTTTGTTTGGCACAGGCTCTGAGATATGCTATTCTATCTGCTAAATAGTTTGTCCTCAAGTATCTTCTGAAGCAAGTTCGGGTCACTTTTCTTGCGTTGGCACATTCTTTACTCCACCAAGGAACTACAGAGCGATGAGGTAAACCGCATGGTTTAGGTATAAACTTGCTAGCATTATCATCAATAATATTTTCAAGATGTTGATAGGCATGCACTGGAGATGTAAATTCATCATATTCTTTATCAGTGTGTGAACAGTTTTCATAAGCTGCCCAGTCTGCCTCATCTATCTTCCATTTTGGTGGACACTGAGAAGGAAGATTATGGACATAATTTAACATAATTGGCCAATGGTCACTGCCATGTAGGTGTTCATTTACTGACCAAAGGTAGTCCAATCGAATGGATGAGGAACATATTGACAAATCAATGGCTGATGTAGAGTTGTGGAATACATCATACCTAGTTGGAGAACCATCATTCATTAGTATTACATCATTGTTGTCGATTAATTCTTCAACAAGATTACCCCATCTATCGCACACATTTCCACCCCATAAAGTATGCTTTGCATTAAAATCACCCATTAAAATAAAAGGGGCAGGCAGCTGATTGATCAAGTCTTGGAGGTCAGAAAGTCTAAGCCTTCTTGGATTACCAGCATGATCTAAGAGGAAAAGTTCTAAGGATGGTTCAATATATAGCGAGCATAAAGTAATTTTTTTCCCGATATGAGTTCTAACTGCACATGCCTGTAGTGGTGTATTGAGTGGGATTGTTTCAAATTTTACAGATTTGTGAATAATAAAACCTGTACCACCTTGAGCTCTTGCAGCTTGCAAAGGAGGGGATCTACAAAAATGATAATCGAGTCCTGGATTAAATGGTTTGTCACTGATCTTGGTTTCCTGTAGGCAAATTACCTTCGTGTCTGAGTCCCTGGTTAAAGTTTTTATTAGCTCAATGCTAGTACTTAGACCTCTGCAATTCCACTGGATGATAGACATTATCTTTTGTTATTATTTTTCTTTGTCTCATTTGTCTTTTGGGACTTTTCAGATGAAGCCATGTAAGGCCTGGAGATGGAAGGCTTTACTAGGCCACATCTCTTCTTTTCTTTCTTTCTAGGATCTTTATAAGAGTCAACCTTAGGATCATGAGCAGTGGGGCACTTACCTGACTTAGATGAAGGTGAGGATGATGGGGACCTTTTCCTCTTTGGAAGATCTTGTTTTCCAATCTCCATCAAATCAGGTAGAGATTCTGCCTGAGACAAAACATTTCAGGTGGTGGAAGCCACATTGGCTTCCTTGGAGGATTGTGCTAGAACTTCAACAGTTCGAGCACTTAACCCAGAAGGCTGGGCTACTACCTCTAGGGGAGATGCTCCTATCGGTGACAATACTTTTGGTGTGTTGGACACCATATTGACTTCTTTAGAGGTTTGTGCTCTGGCTTTTATAGCCTGAGCACTTGACCCAGATGGCTGGGCTACTACCACTAAGGGAGATGCACCTGACGGGCCAGGTGCTACCACTGGTCCCCCTGTGGTAGTAAGGGGTAGTGGATTATAATCTTTTGTTGGCATCTTAACCGCGCGAGCAAAATTAAGTTGCCGATTGAGTAAATGCTTTGCACAACCTACACTTATATGTTCAGCATTTGCTTTCAAGATTGCAGCTTCTTCTTTCTTGTATTCTCTACATCTTTTATCATTTGGTTTATGATTATCTTTACAGTTTGCACAGGTTGTATCTCTGTTGCATTGGCCATGTTCTAACAAAGAACAGTTAATACAGATCTTCGTATTATTGCAGTACCGGGAAGGGTGACCGTACTTGAAACAATTAAAGCATTGTAAAGGCCTAGGTTTATATTCTCGAACACGTACTCTTTCATTCTCAATAATTATATGATCTGGTTTAACAGGGGTTTCAAATGTTAAAACTACCATGCTTGTTTGAGGGATCTTACTTACTTTCCAAACATTAGCAGGGCACTGTCCAGAATTTCTGGTTCTGAGAATTCATATAGATCTTTATCAAAAACTACTCCTTTACCATAGCTGAAGCTCATATGTGGTTTAATATCCTTAATAGGATCAATTTCTGCAATCTTCATGCCACAAAGCATGTGAGCTTGAGTATCTGATTTTGCATTAATCAAAACAGATTGCTTACCGTATCTACTAATATCCTTACTTTTAATTAAACCAACTTTTTTTTTTGTATAAATTTACTAATCTTATAATAGTTATAATTATCTATCTTCCCAGATGCAATTATCCATGTTGGGGGCTTGGGGGTTCTTACTTCGGGAAGTCTATGCTCTATTTCTTTTTCCATCCATTCTTCTGGTTTATATACCTCCAGGTGTCTTGGTGCTTTATCACATAAAGCCCCAGAAATCAAACAATTGTCAATTTTTATGCTCTCTAAATTTTTATTTGCTTCTAAAGCAATCTCAAAACTTGAAAATGATACCCAAGCTTCCCAAAAGCCTTTACTACCATTAAGCTCCATTAAAATTTCTTTGATTGCTCCAAATCTACAGAAGGCTTCATGAATTATGTCATAGCTACAACCAATTGGTATGTTTTTTAAGTGGAGAATTTTCAGATTTTTTGTTGGATCTGGTAATGAGCCAGAACCAGAGAGTAAAGTATTACGGTTATTACAAGCATCATTTTCCACCAGTGCCGATAAATTGTCTTTAACAACACTGGTCAGAGAAGTATTGTTGGAGGAATCCTTTTTATTGCCGAGGTTGTCAACAGAGCTTTCCCTATTTAAACAAGCAGAAGTCGTCAACGGTGTCTGGGGTTCGCCATTTGATCCAGGGGTACGGGGAATATTAAGTTTACTCATTAATTATTTTTTCAGGGGGAGGGAAGGGGTCATAATAACAATGAAAAAAAAAAAAAACAATGGAAAAAAATATAGTTTAAGGGAGAGAAAAAATTAAGACTGTCTGAAATTCCAAAGAAGACACCGTTAGCCTTTCCTGGAATTAATTTCTCCACCAATGACACCTGTGAAAGCTGCTTACCAAATGTCCACTCCCTACCCTACCACAAAGGGATGGTACCACTATGATTAGAGTGGCTCAAGTGTATGCCAAACCCGCTTGATGGGACTGAGAGCATTTCAAGAATACAATCATCCCCACTCTAATCAGAGTGGCAGGCAAACCGGACAGAATGCCGAGAGTCCTATCTCTATAAAATCGCCAACCCCTGGAATCCGAAGGCCAAATTTCCTAAGAGATAGTTCCGCGTGCCAGTATGGGAATACCGACACTCCTAGGTGTCCAAACATTTTCGGGCAGTTGGCAAGACCACCACAGCTCCCACAATTGATTTTGAAATAAAAACCGATCATGGATACAATGTCCCCTCTAAAAGACCTAGACAGTCAAATGGGTAAGAGAGTTTTGACAGCAAGGTTGGAGACTGCTGAAAATTATGAAGGAGGAATAAGCAATAAGAGGTAATAGAAAAAGAAAGAGAAATTTAGAGTCAAACTGAGGAAAAGAAATTCCCCAGTTCGAGAGCCCTCTTGACCGTCACAAGCCTTAAGCACGGGAATGATATGCCGTGCTGAAGCCCAATGACTTCATCAAGGCATTCTCTCGTTAAGAGGGACAAGGAGACTTGGGATAGGCGAGGTTTTAAAAGCTCCATTAGACATTCTAATACCTGCATGATGTATCGAGTCTAATATTTTTAACCGGCTTGGGGTGGCTGAAGAATATACCTCACAACCATAACTAATTTTGGAAAAAATCAAGGCCTTGTATAATTTTAAAATAGTATTGCGGTCTGCCCCCCATGATGTATGGGACAATACTTTTAAGATATTCAGAGCTTCAACACATTTAGCTTTTAGCGCTTTTAGGTGAGAAACCCATGTAAGTCTACAGTCAAATATCAAACCTAAAAATTTGGTTTCCGATACACATGGTATCCGTTGACCTTTAATGTATATATCCGGGTCTGGATGTACTCCCCGGATACGAAAAAAATGGATAATGGTAGTTTTACTTGTTGAGAACTTAAATCCATTCATGTCAGCCTACTGGACAATTTTATCAATAGAGAGTTGGATTTTTCTCTCAACCATTGCCATTCTAGTGCCAGCAAATAATATTGAGAGATCATCCACAAATAATGTTGAGAGAACATCCTGGGGAATGGCTGAGAATATCCCATTAATTGCTAGTGCAAAAAGGGTTACACTCGGCACACTACCCTGAGGAACTCCTTCTTCCTGGCACTTACTCTCTGATAGAGTTTCCCCCACTCTCAATTGAAAAACTCTACGTGAAAGAAATGCCTGAATAAATAGTGGCAGCTCTCCTCTCAATACCAATTCATGAATGGTTTTAAGAATACCATATCTCCATGTGGTATCATATGCCTTTTCAAGGTCAAAAAATACTGTAACATGGTGCTGTTTGGAAGCAAAGGCTTCACAAATAGAAGACTCAAGTCGTATCAACACATCAGTCATTGAGTGCATTTTTCGGAATCCACATTGAATCTGTGATAAAATACCTTTCTTTTCAAGTTACCATATCAGTCTTGCATTGACCATCTTCTCCATGATTTTACATAAACAAGATGTCAATGCAATAGGACGATAGTTTGCTGCTAAAAACTTGTCTTTACCGGGTTTTAAAAAGGCTAAAATAATGGCTAGTTCTCAAACACTTGGGTAACTATGATCATGCCATATTCTATTAATAATGCTTAAAATAAATAGCTTTGTATTAAAATGTACATGTTTAATCATTGCATATGGAATTCCATCGGGTCCAGGGGCTGTATCGTTGCAATGAGCAAGTGCGGAATCAAATTTTCTTTCAGTGAAAGGAGAATTATACGACTCTTCCCTTCTTGTTGTAAAATTTAAAATTTTCTTTTCTTCAGTGCTCCTATACTGGTGACCAGGGGCTCCTTTACACTTGCTGGATACATTTGAAAAATGATTAGCCAAGGCATTGCTAACTTCATTTGCTTCAGTTACATACTGGCCATTCACCTTCAACACTGGTGGTGGGTTGGGGGTGAATTTGCCAGCTATCTTTTTTACTTTCCTTCACACAGAAGATGGTGGTGTTCTACTGTTAATGGAGGAAACAAAAGACATCCATGACTGGCGCCTTGCTTCTTTCATAGCACGACGGAACTGTGCTCTACATTTCTTGTACATAATTAAATTCTCATCAGTTCTGCGTCTACGCAATCGTGTTAGAGATCTTCTTGTGGCTCTGTGGAGTGCAGTTAGTTCTGAAGACCACCACTGGACTAGTCGTCGTTTGAACAACCCTGTTGTTTTGGGAATTGAATTGATTCCTGCTGTATGAAGAGTTCCATTCAGTAGGTCTATGGCATCATCAACACTTTCAAACTGTTCTGCTCTCCCTTCGATTTCACTTAGCTCACAAAATTTAACCCAGTCTGCCTTGTCTAGATTCCAACGTGGCGATCTTTGCAAAGGCGGACCCTTGTTGGTGTTTATAATGATTGGTGCATGATCACTAGTATGCCAATCATCTAATGTCCTCCAATCAAAATCAAGAAGGCAGTTAGAGCTTGCAATTGAAAGGTCAATGCATGACAAAGTACCTGTCTGAACATGGAAGTGTGTGGGCTCTCCTGTATTAAGGAGTCCCACATCCTCATTCTCCACAATTGATGAGATAATATTGCCCCTTGTGTTGGCCAAAACATCACCCCATAAAGGATGTCTACCATTCATATCTCCCAGTAAGAGAAAAGGTTGAGGGAGTTGTTGAATGACTTCTGCTAAATCATCATATAAAATATTATCATTTGGGGGTAAGTACAGAGAGCATATTGTATATTTTCTCCCTATATAAATTTGTACAACAACTGCCTGCAGGGTTGTACGTATAGACATGGGTATTTGGGGAACATCTCGACGAATGTACATGAGACTTCCGCCATGGCTCCCTGCTTGTTGATTATATGGTGTTCTATAGCTAACATACTCTCGAGGACTAGGAGTGTTAGAATCAAGCATACTTTCCTGTAGACATACTATTATGGGGGAATGCTCATGAATTAGGAGCTTAAGTTCTTCATATTTCGCCCTCAAACCCTGACAGTTCCATTGCAAAATGGAGGAGAAAACTATGGATTATTTCTGGAAGACATCTTGGGTGAGGTCTTCCCATTAGCAGTTTTTAATCTAACATTATTACTTGTAGGTTTCTTCAGAGATGGTCTTGTTATGTTGGGTTTTACGTTGGAGTTTTTCTTTGTATCTTTTTTATATATTTGTTGAGGTGGATGGTGGACCTCAACTTGAATTTCTGATTTATTTAAATTGTCTTCTGGTTGATCGCCAACATCAACAGACAAAACATCATATTTATTTGATGTCATAATTCTAGTATTTCTTATGGAAGGGGGTGAGAGAGATGGAGGTCTCTCTCTTTTACGATTAATAGGTTGCGAGTTACCAGGTTTTTGTACCTTCCCCACTACAGGTACACCTGATAACTTGGTGTCAGGTGGAATCTCCATTAAATCAGGCAAGGATATGGCCTGGGAGAGGTTAGTACTATCCTTTGTAATGGGGGACAAAGGTTTGATAGTGGTGGGCAATGTCTTTTTGTTGATACTCAATGATAAATCTTTAGGAGGAGATGTTCTTGTCTTATGCAGCACTTTATCAATAGATGGTGAATTCCTTTTTCGAGAACTACCTACAGTAGTAGGTGGGTGAGATGATTCCCGAGGAACTTTTTCTCCTGTTTTTAATGTTTTTGCATAAGTATTAGATTTATTTAATAATCTCTTGGCATGCCCCACGCTTACATGTTCAATAATTGATTTATTGAGGGCAGCCTCTTCTAACTTATAAAACTGGCAGCTCCTATCATTAGATTTATGATTTAGAGTTGCAGTTTAAGCACCTTGCCTCGTGTACAATCCCCATGGTAAATTTTGGAGCAAGTATTACAAATTTTTTCATTATTGCAAACTTTGGAAGGATGTCCAAATTTAAAGCAATTATAACATTGCAGTGGCTTCTGCTTAAAAGGTTGAACTCTGATCCTTTCGTTTTCTATGTCTATGTGGAAAGGTACATCAGCATCCTGGAAAGTAAGAACAATCATTGATGTTCCAGGTACTTTATGTACTTTCCACACTGATAGGGGACACATGGCCAATATCTCCTCTTCAGTAAATTCATACAGATCCCTATTAAAAACCACTCCCCTTCCATAGCTAAAGTTTAGATGGGGTTTGATGTCCAATTTTATATCATCATTTACTGTCTTCAAATAAGACAGTATAACAGACTGTGTGTATGACTTGGCCTTTATCAAGAAACTTTTCTTCCCGAATTGAGATATATCTCCAGGTGCGATCGTACCTACCTTCCTCTGAAGAAATTTGCATATCTTGAAATAATTTTCCGTACCTCCCACAGATTGAGCAAGAAGTCACATTGGTGGTTTTTGCTTTCTTTGGGATGGTATATCTGCCTCTATATCTTTATCAGCCCAGTCTGCTGGTCTGTAGACATCCAGATCTTTAGGTGCCCCATCACACAGAGCACCCTTAACACTCATATTACCTACTTTAATATCAACAATGTTACAGCTTGCATTAAATGCTTCCTCATGACAATTAAATGATAACCAAGATTCCCAATTATCATCTTGAAGTTTCATTCTAATTTCTTTTATTGATCCGTAACACTCAAATATTTTATGTAGCACATCATAATTAGCTTCTAAAGGGATTTGGGTAACGTGCAGGACTTTGTTTTCCTGTGTTGCCCAAATTACCCTTTTTCGGAATGTTTAAAGAACAGTCCTTTTTAGTTCCTAGGTCGTCAACGGAGTTTTCTTTAAATGAATTGCCAGAGGTCGTCAACAGTGCCGGGGGCGAGTCAGCATATCCAGGGGAGGTGGGGTCATTTTCACAAGAATCCATCATAAAAAAGAAGAGAGAAGAGTGATTTTTTGAAGTTTGATTTACCTGCTTGAGAACATTAAGGCATCACATGTTGGGAAGGAAATTTACACTCTCCACTACCGGCACAGTGAGAGTATACTTCCCAGATGGTCCACTCCATACCCTACCCGAAGGATAGCATCAAAACAGATATAGAGGCACAGGTGTAAGCTGAACCCGCCTGTTAGGACTGAGACCAAGAAACTATGGAATCATCCTCCCCATATCTGTAATGATGGGCTTCCGGCCTAAAGCCGAGAGTCCTACCCCAAGCGTTGGATCCCCCTGGATTCCGAAGACCCAACACTTGAGAATAGTTCCGCCAAAAAGGTCCAAACCATCTTCTGGATGGCTGAGATCATCCAATACTCTCACATATAGCTTTGAGCACAAACACCTCCCAACCGTGACACCTTTCCCATTCATCAAAGCAGGCAGCAATACCGGATGTATAAACATCCGCCCAAGTGGCAATAACAGATGTAGAAACATCCATGCCATAAAAAAAGAGAAAAAAAAATAATAAACACATATATATGTAAATATATACAAATACATATGGGAAATTTTACTCATAGGGTTGGGACAGCAACATGAAGGAAAGTTTATAATATTAGGAGAAGGTTGAAGCCATATAAAGAGGAAGAAAAAGATAGAAAGAGAGAAATTTAGATTCGAACTGGGGGAGCAATTTCCCCAAGTTCGAGAGCCCTCTTGCCCGTCACCAAGATTCAGCACGGGAATGAAATGCCGTGCTGAAGCTCAATGACTTCATCAAGGCATTCTCTCATTAAGAGGGTAGAATAGTGTGCTTGAGTGTAACCTCAAGTAAGAGAACTCTAACCCAAGACAGTGGAAGACCATGGTACAGAAACTACCATACCGAAGACTGGTAAACAATGGTTTGATTTTGGTGTCCTTCTCCTAGAAGAGCCGCTTACCATAAATTCTCTTCTACCATTATCCAGTGGAAAGTAACCACTAAACAATTGCAGTGCAGTAGTTAACTGCAGTAGTTAACCACTTGAGTGAAGGAAAGGTGTTCAGTTATTTTGGCATTTTATTTTGGCGTGTCCTTCTAGAAGAGCGGCTTACCATAGCTAAATAATTACTGCTAACAAAAATCCATACAAGCATGAAACTGTTCAAACATACATCTGCTATTTGAAATGCATTCACCAGTATGACAATTTAGCATGTAAAATATGACAAATTCAGAGAAAATTTGTATTTTCCCTAATACAAACCTTCCATTATTTACTTCGATTATCTTTCAGCAAAGCTGGAAGGTAGCCATTAGATTTACAAAGTGTGAGGTGGCAATCCTGCCTAACCGCTTGAGCGGGTAGACCGGGGCTGGCTGGGGATTACCCAGCCGGCTCTATATATACTCTCACAGCAGTGAGCTAGTCACTTTTTCTTTAGGCTCAGGAGAGAGTGGATGTCGCCTCTCTACCCTCACAGCTGTTATTGGATATTGATCGATTGATTGATTGAAAGTTTTCTGGCATCCTGACATCTAAGGTCATTGATGCCCATAGCATTTATTATATATGAAAAATAAGAGAGAATTCAATTAAAACCATAAAAGTTAAGAAGTCATTACAATAGTTAAATAGTTTTCAGAAGGCCTGCTTCTGAAATAAATCTAAAAATTCCACTCGCATAATAGGACACATCATGTCCAAGAATCTTGGCAAGGATGAACCTGCCATCCTCACCTCGAGCCTCAAACAGATATCTATTTCTTAAGTTAGTAAAATTAGGGCATTCGGTCAACAAATGCCTCACTGTTAAAGGTACTAAACAGTCCTCGCAATACGGTTGGTGTTGGCCCTTCAGCAGAAACTCGTGTGTCAACCGTGTGTGACCAATTCGGAGGCGACAAAGAGTCGTCTCCCATTTTCGGGGTATCATGTTACACCTCCAAGGTGATATGATATTTGTTACTTCCTTCATCTTATTGCCATCTTGACTATCCCAGTGCTGTTGCCATTTATTACAAACCAATTTCTTGATGTAAGGTAGGATATCATTACAGGGAATGGGATGCCTCCTTGGTAGCAACTCTGATGCCGCATTCTTTGCCAGTAAATCGGCCTTCTCATTCCCAGACACACCTACATGTGCTGGAACCCAACAAAATCGAACTGTTATACTGTACCTCTCTGTCCAATAATAAAAAGCCATTCTAAAATCTTTAAAACTAGAGGGATACTAGAATTAAAAACTTGTAAAGCTTGAAGAACACTCCTTGCATCACTAAAAATGGTAAAATTACCCTCCTTTTCCAAAGCTATTTTCTCAATAGCAGTTAGTATGCCATACAGTTCAGCAGTAAATATGGAAGCTGTTAGAGGAAGTGCACCTCTACAATTAAAATCACTGCTATGTACTCCAAATCCAATGCCAGCATCAGATTTGGAGCCATCACTATATATAAAAGTCGATCCCCTATGTTCTTCGACATGTTTCATAAAAAGAGACCTGGATTCTAAGTCAGTCATATTATTCTTAACTCCAATAAAGTATTTACAAAAAGATATGTCAGGTAATTTCCATAGAGGCGTTGATGATACCTTGAATGGAAGCACATTAATTCTAATTAAATCCAGATTGTTCAATAATTGTTTCACCCGAAACCCAAAAGGTTGAGGAGATTTTGGGTGCAGCTCAAAGTAGGTAGTGTGTCTTACAAGGCTTGCAGTCTGAAAGGCAGAAGTATTAGGGAGTCTTTGCAATCTAAACCAATACCGAATAATAGAGGACATTCGGTAAAGGTCTAGAGGCAACTCCCCAGCATCAACAAGGAGACTTGTGATAGGCGAAGTTCTAAAGGCTCCTGTGGACAATCTAATGCTAGCATGATGTGTTAAATCTAATATTTTTAACCGGCTTGGGGTTGCTGAGGAGTATATTTCGCATCCATAACTAATTTTGGAAAATATCAAGGCCTTGTATAATTTTAAAATTGTATTGCAGTCTGCCCCCATGATGTATGGGACAATACTTTTAAAAGATTCATAGCTTCAACACATTTAGCTTTTAATGCTTTTAAGTGAGAAACCCATGTAAGCCTATAACTGAATATCAACCCTAAAAATTTAGCTTCACTTGCACATGGGATCCATTGACCTTTGATGTATATATCCGGGTCTGGATGTACTCCCCGTATACGACAGAAATGGACAATTGTAGTTTTACTTGTCGAGAACTTAAATCCATTCATATCGGCCCAATGGATAATTTTATCAATAGAGAGTTGGATTTTTCTCTCAACCATTGCCATTCTGGCCCCAGCAAATGATATGGAGAGATCATCCACAAATAATGTTGCGAGAACATCCCGGGGAATGACTGAGGATATCCCATTAATTGCTAGTGCAAAAAGGGTTACATTCAGCACACTCCCCTGAGGAACTCCTCCTTCCTGGCATCTAATCTGTGATAGAGCTTCCCCAACTCTCACTTGGAAAACTCTATGTGAAAGAAATGACTGGATGAATAGTGGTAGCTCTCCTCTCAATCCGCACTCACGGATTCTTTTAAGTATACCGTATGTCCATGTGGTATCATATGCCTTTTCAAGATAAAAAAAACTGTCACATGGTGCTGTTTGGATGCAAAGGCTTCACAAATGGAGGACTCAAGTTGTATCAGCACATCAGTCGTTGAGTGCATTTTCCTGAATCCACATTGAATGAGTGATAAAATATTCTTCTTTTCAAGGTACCAAATCAGTCTTGCATTGACCATCTTCTCCATGATTTTACATAAACAAGATGTCAATGCAATAGGTCGGTAGTTTGCTGCTAAAAACTTGTCCTTACTGGGTTTTAAAAAGGCTAAAATAATGGCTAGTTCCCAAACACTTGGATAACTATGATCATGCCATATTCTATTAAAAATACTTAAAATAAATAACTTTGTATTAAAACGTACACGTTTAATCATTGCATATGGAATTCCATCGGGTCCAGGGACTGTATCCTTACACGTAGCAAGAGCAGAATCAAATTCTCTTTCAGTAAAAGGACAATTGTATGACTTGCTTTCTTGTTGCGAAGTTTAAAACTTTCTTTTCTTCAATGCTCCTATACTGGTGACCAGGAGCTGCTTCACACTTGCACGATACATTTGAAAAATGGTCAGCCAGGGCATTGCTAACTTTGGTTGCTCCAGTCATATACTGGCCATTTATCTTCAACACTGGTGGTGGGTTTGGGGTGAATTTGCCTGCTATCTTTTTGACTTTCCTCCACACAGATGATGTTGGTGTTCTACTGTTAATGGATGAAACAAATGACATCCAAGACTGGCGCCTAGCTTCTTTCATGGCACGGCGGAACTGTGCTCTACATTTCTTGTATATGACTAAATTCTCCTCAGTACGGCGCATGCGCAATCGAGTTAAAGACTTTCTTGTGGCTCTGTGCAGGGCAGTTAGTTCAGATGACCACCAGGGGACTGGTGGTCGTCTGAATATCCCTGTTGTTTTGGGAATGGAATTTACTCCTGCTGTGTGAAGATTGATTGATTGATTGAAAGTTTTCTGGCATCCTGACATCTAAGGTCATTGACGCCGATACCATTTACTGTATATGAAAATTAAAAGAGAATTCGATTAAAACCATAAAAATTAAGAAGTCATTAAAATAGTTAAATAGTTTTCAGAAGACCTGCTTCTGAAATAAATCTAAAAATTCCGCTCGCATAGTAAGACACATCATGTCCAAGAATCTTGGCAAGGATAAACCTGCCATCCTCACGTTGAGCCTCAAACAGATATCTATTTCTTAAGTTAGTAAAATTAGGGCATTCGGTCAACAAATGCCTCACTGTTAAAGGTACTAAGCAGTCCTCGCAATACGGTTGGTGTTGGCCCTTCAGCAGAAACTCGTGTGTCAACCGTGTGTGACCAATACGGAGACGACAAAGAGTCGTCTCCCATTTTCGGGGAATCATGTTATACCTCCAAGGTGATATGATATTTGTTACTTCCCTCATTTTATTGCCGTCTTGACTGTCCCAGTGCTGTTGCCATTTATCACAAACCAATTTCTTGATGTAAGGTAGGAGATCGTTACATGGAATGGGATACCTCCTTGGTAACAACTCGGATGCCGCATTCTTCGCCAGTAAATCTGCCTTCTCATTCCCAGACACACCTACATGTGCTGGAACCCAACAAAATCGAACAGTTATACCTTTCCGTCCAATAATAAAAAGCCATTCTAAAATCTTTAAAACTAGAGGGTTACTAGAATTAAAAACTTCTAAAGCTTGAAGAACACTCCTTGCATCACTAAAAACTGTAAAATTACCCTCCTTTTCCAAAGCTATTTTCTCAATAGCGGTTAATATGCCATACAGTTCGGCAGTAAATATGGAAGCTGTTAGAGGAAGTGCACCTCTACAATTAAAATCATTACTATGTACTCCAAATCCAACGCCAGCATCAGATTTGGAGCCATCAGTATATATAAAAGTCGATCCCCTATGTTCTTCGACATGTTCCATAAAAAGAGACCTGGATTCTAAGTCAGTCATATTCTTCTTAACTCCAATAAAGTATTTACAAAATGATATGTCAGGTAATTTCCATGGAGGTGTTGATGATACCTTGAATGGAAGTACCTTATTTCTAATTATATCCAGACTACTTAAAAATCGTTTCACCCGAAAGCCATAAGGTTGAGGAGATTTTGGGTGCAACTCAAAGTATGATGCGTGTCTTACAAGGCTTGCAGTCTGAAAGGATAGAGAGCTAGGGAGTCTTTGCAATCTAAACCAATACCGAAGAATGGAAGACATTCGGTAAAGGTCTAGAGGTAACTCTCCAGCATCAACAAGGAGACTTGGGATAGGCGAGGTTTTAAAAGCTCCAGTAGATAATCTAATACCTGCATGATGTATCGAGTCTAATAATTTTAACCGGCTTGGGGTGGCTGAAGAATATACCTCACAACCATAACTAATTTTGGAAAAAATCAAGGCCTTGTATAATTTTAAAATAGTATTGCGGTCTGCCCCCCATGATGTATGGGACAATACTTTTAAGATATTTAGAGCTTCAACACATTTAGCTTTTAGCGCTTTCAGGTGAGAAACCCATGTAAGTCTACAGTCAAATATCAAACCTAAAAATTTGGTTTCCGATACACATGGTATCCGTTGACCTTTAATGTATATATCCGGGTCTGGATGTACTCCCCGGATACGACAAAAATGGACAATGGTAGTTTTACTTGTCGAGAACTTAAATCCATTCATGTCAGCCCACTGGATAATTTTATCAATAGAGAGTTGGATTTTTCTCTCAACCATTGCCATTCTAGTGCCAGCAAATGATATTGAGAGATCATCCACAAATAATGTTGAGAGAACATCCTGGGGAATGGCTGAGGATATCCCATTAATTGCTAGTGCAAAAAGGGTTACACTCAGCACACTACCCTGAGGAACTCCTTCTTCCTGGCACTTACTCTCTGATAGAGTTTCCCCCACTCTCAATTGAAAAACTCTACGTGAAAGAAATGCCTGAATAAATAGTGGCAGCTCTCCTCTCAATCCCAATTCATGAATGGTTTTAAGAATACCATATCTCCATGTGGTATCATATGCCTTTTCAAGGTCAAAAAATACTGTAACATGGTGCTGTTTGGAAGCAAAGGCTTCACAAATAGATGACTCAAGTCGTATCAACACATCAGTCGTTGAGTGCATTTTTCGGAATCCACATTGAATCAGTGATAAAATACCTTTCTTTTCAAGGTACCATATCAGCCTTGCATTGACCATCTTCTCCATGATTTTACATAAACAAGATGTCAATGCAATAGGACGATAGTTTGCTGCTAAAAACTTGTCTTTACCGGGTTTTAAAAAGGCTAAAATAATGGCTAGTTCCCAAACACTTGGGTAGCTATGATCATGCCATATTCTATTAATAATGCTTAAAATAAATAACTTTGTATTAAAATGTACATGTTTAATCATTGCATATGGAATTCCATCGGGTCCAGGGGCTGTATCGTTGCAATGAGCAAGTGCGGAATCAAATTCTCTTTCAGTGAAAGGAGAATTATACGACTCTTCCCTTCTTGTTGCAAAATTAAAAATTTTCTTTTCTTCAGTGCTCCTATACTGGTGACCAGGGGCTCCTTCACACTTGCTGGATACATTTGAAAAATGATTAGCCAGGGCATTGCTAACTTCATTTGCTTCAGTTACATACTGGCCATTCACCTTCAACACTGGTGGTGGGTTGGGGGTGAATTTGCCAGCTATCTTTTTTACTTTCCTCCACACAGAAGATGGTGGTGTTCTACTGTTAATAGAGGAAACAAAAGACATCCATGACTGGCGCCTTGCTTCTTTCATGGCACGACGGAACTGTGCTCTACATTTCTTGTACATTATTAAATTCTCATCAGTTCTGCGTCTACGCAATCGTGTTAGAGATCTTCTTGTGGCTCTGTGGAGTGCAGTTAGTTCTGAAGACCACCACGGGACTGGTCGTCGTTTGAATAACCCTGTTGTTTTGGGAATTGAATTGACTCCTGCTGTATGAAGAGTTCCATTCAGTAGGTCTATGGCATCATCAACACTTTCAAACTGTTCTGCTCTCCCTTCGATTTCACTTAGCTCACAAAATTTAACCCAGTCTGCCTTGTCTAGATTCCAACGTGGCGATCTTTGCAAAGGCGGACCCTTGTTGGAGTTTATAATTATTGGTGCATGATCACTAGTATGCCAATCATCTAATGTCCTCCAATCAAAATCAAGAAGGCAGTTAGAGCTTGCAATTGAAAGGTCAATGCATGACAAAGTACCTGTCTGAACATGGAAGTGTGTGGGCTCTCCTGTATTAAGGAGTCCCACATCCTCATTCTCCACAATTGATGAGATAATATTGCCCCTTGTGTTGGCCAAAACATCACCCCATAAAGGATGTCTACCATTCATATCTCCCAGTAAGAGAAAAGGTTGAGGGAGTTGTTGAATGACCTCTGCTAAATCATCATATAAAATATTATCATTTGGAGGTAAGTACAGAGAGCATATTGTATATTTTCTCCCTATATCAATTTGTACAACAACTGCCTGCAGGGTTGTACGTATAGACATGGGTATTTGGGGAACATCTCGACGAATGTACATGAGACTTCCGCCATGGCTCCCTGCTTGTTGATTATATGGTGTTCTATAGCTAACATACTCTCGAGGACTAGGAGTGTTAGAATCAAGCATACTTTCCTGTAGACATACAATTATGGGGGAATGCTTATGAATTAGGAGCTTAAGTTCTTCATATTTCACCCTCAAACCCTGACAGTTCCATTGCAAAATGGAGGAGAAAACTATGGATTATTTCTGGAAGACATCTTGGATGAGGTCTTCCCATTAGCAGTTTTTAATGTAACATTATTACCAGTAGGTTTCTTCAGAGGTGGTCTTGTTATGTTGGGTTTAACGTTGGTGATTTTCTTTGTATTCTTTTTATCTATTTGTTGAGGTGGATGGTGGACCTCAACTTGAATTTCTGATTTATTCAGTCCATCTTCTGGTTCATTAGAAACATCAACAGACAAAACATCAAATTTATTTGATGTCATAACCTTAACGTTTCTAATGGAGGGTGGAGAGAGAGATGGAGGTCTCTCTCTTTTGCGATTAATAGATGGTGGGATTCGAGGTTTTTGCACCTTTCCCACAACAGGTGCATCAGGTAAGTTAGTCTTAAGTGGAACCTCCATCAGATCAGGCAAGGACATGGCCTGAGAGAGGTTTGTATTACTTTTTGTAATGGCGGCTGAAGGCTGTACAGCAATGGGCAATGACCTAGTGTTAATACACCGTGGTAAAGCCTCAGGAGGTGATAAGGTTACCTCGTTATTTGACATTTTGTCAGATAGTATACTTTTTTTGGAGCTATTGGCAGTGCTAGGTTGGTTTGATTTTAATGCCTTAGCATATGTATTTGATTTATTTAATAATCTTTTGGCATGGGTCACACTTATGTGTTCTAAGTTTGATTTGTTGAGGGCAGCTTCCTCCAACTTATATAGCTCGCAAATCTTGTCTGTGGATTTGTGATTCGAGCTGCAATTTAAACACCTGGCTCCAAGTGCACACTCTCCATGGTAAGATTTGGAGCAAATACCACACATCTTCTCATTTTTGCAAACTTTGGACGGGTGCCCAAATTTAAAACAATTAAAGCATTGCAATGGCTTCTGCTTGAAGGGTCTTACTTTAATCCTTTCGTTCTCGATAATAATATGAAAAGGTACATCAGCATCCTGGAACGTAAGGATTATCATTGATGTACCTGGGACTTTATGAACTTTCCAAACATTTAATGGACACATGGCCAGTATCTCCTCCTCTGTAAAATCATATAGGTCTCTGTTAAAAACTAAGCCCCTTCCGTAGCTAAAATTTAGGTGGGGTTTGACATCTAACTTAATGTCATCATTATTTATTTTCATATTGGACAATATTACCGACTGTGTACTGGATTTGGCATGGATAAGGAAACTATTTTTTCCGAAACGAGATATATCGCCTGGTGCAATAGTTCCTACTTTTTTCTGAATCAATTTGCATATTTTAAAATAATTCCCTGTAACCCCCTTTGATTCAGCTATAAGCCACATCGGTGGTTTTGGATTTCTCTGGAAGGGCATGACTAAATCTGTGCCTTTTTCCAACCAATCGGCAGGCCTGTACACATCTAAATCTTTAGGTACCTTATCGCAGAGAGCAGCCGCGACATTCAAGTTATTAATTTTAATATTATTCAAATTACTTATTGCACTAAATGCTTCGTCATAACTACTATAAGATATCCATGAATCCCAAGTTTCAGCTTCAAGTTTCATCCTTATTTCTTTTATGCATCCATAGCATTCAAATGCTTTACATAGATCATCATAATTTGTTTCTATTGAAATTTGTGTAACATGGAGGATTCGAAGTTTCCTCGTGTTACCCAAATTACTCGATTTAGAAATATCAGTAGAATGGTTCTTTCCCGTTCCGAGGTCATCAACAGAGCTATCCCTTATCACATTAGCAGAGGTCGTCAACAGTGCCGGGGGAGAGTCAGCGTATCCAGGGGATGGGGGTTCGTTCCTTAAAGAATCCATAATAGTAAAGAGAGGGAAAAGAGTTAGTTTGATGTACCTGCTCGAGAATGTTAGGCCATCACGCGTCGGAAAGGAAATTTGCACTCTCTACTATCGGCACAATGAGAGTATACTGCCCAGATGGTCCACTCCATACCCTACCTGAAGGATAGCATCAAAACAGATATAGAGGCACAGGTGTAAGCTGAACCCGCCTGTTAGGACTGAGACCAAGAAATTATGGAATCATCCTCCCCATATCTATAATGACGGGCTTCCGGCCAAAAGCCGAGAGTCCTACCCCAAGCATTGGATCCCCCTGGATTCCGAAGACCCAACACTTGAGAATAGTTCCGCCAAAAAGGTCCAAACCATCTTCGGGATGGCTGAAATCATCCAATACTCTCATATATAGCTTTGAATGCAAACACCTCCCAACCGCGATACCTCCTCCCACTCATCAAAGCAGGCAGCAATAAAGGATGTATGAACATCCCCGCCGGGGCTACAATGGATGTGAAAACATCCAAGCCATAGGAGAAAAGAAAAAAAAAAATAAATAAATATATATGTACATAATATATACACACATATAATGAGGGAAATTTTTCTCATAGAGTTTGGAAAGCAAGACTAAAGAAAGTTTGTGAAATTAGGATAAGGTTGAAGTAGTATTGAGAAAAAGAAAAAGGTAAAAGAGAGAAATTTAGATTCGAACTGGGGGAGCAATTTCCCCAAGTTCGAGAGCCCTCTTGCCCGTCACCAAGTTTCAGCACGGGAATTAAATGCCGTGCTGAAGCTTAATGACTTCATCAAGGCATTCTCTCATTAAGAGGGGCTGTGTGAAGAGTTCCATTGAGTAAGTCCATGGCATCATCAACACTTTCAAACTGTTCTGCATTTCCTTCAATTTCACTCAACTCCCGAAATCTATTCCAGTCCGCCTTATCAAGATTCCATCGAGGCGATCTTTGTAAAGGTGGACCATTGTTGGTGTTTATAACGATTGGTGCATGATCACTAGTATGCCAATCATCTAATGTTCTCCAATTAAAATCGAGAAGACAGTTAGAGCTTGCAACTGATAGGTCAATGCAGGACAAGGTACCTGTCTGTACATGAAAATGGGTGGGGTCTCCTGTATTAAGGAGCCCGACATCATTCTCCAAAATTGATGATATAATATTACCTCTTGCATTTGCCAAAACATCACCCCATAAAGGATGTCTACAATTAAAATCTCCTAGTAAGAGAAAAGGTTGTGGGAGTTGTTTAATCACCTCTACTATATTATCATACGAGATGTTATCATTTGGAGGCAAGTAAAGAGAACAGATTGTGTATTTTTTCCCTATATCAATCTGTACAACCACTGCCTGCAGAGGGGTACAGATGGACAGATATATGGGGAACATCTCAACGAACGTATATAAGACTTCCTCCATGGCTCCCTGCTCGTTGATCATATGGTGTTCTATAGCTAACATACTCTCGAGGACAAGGAGTATTAGCATCGAGCTTGCTTTCTTGTAGACATACAGTAATAGGGGAGTGCTCACGTATGAGGAGCTTGAGTTCTTCATATTTCACCCTTAAACCCTGGCAATTCCATTGCAGAATGGAGGAAAAAACTATGGTTTATTTTTTGAAGACACCTTAGATGAAGTCTTCCCATTGGCAATATTTGATCTAACAATATTTCCCGATGGTATCTCTAAAAAGGATCTTGATATAGTGGGTTTTGTGTTCTTCTTTTTCTTTGTGTCCTTTTGATCTAATTGTTGAGGAGGATGGTGGACATCAACTTGAATTTCTGATTAGTTCAATTTGCCTTCTAGTTGATCAGAAACATCAGCAGACAAGATATATTTATTTGAAGTCGTGACTTTAATGTTTCTTATGGTAGGAGGCGAGAGAGATGGAGGTGTGTGTCTTTTTCGATTAAAAGGTTGTGATCTATCAGGATTTTGCACCTTCCCCACTACAGGTTCACCAGGTAAATTAGTTTCAAGTGGAACCTCCATCAGATCAGGCAAGGACACAGCCTGAGAGAGGTTTGTACTATTGTTTAGAATCTGAGTAGTTGGCTTTTGAATAACTTTCAGATCTTTAAGTATGTTTTGATTTTTCTACAATTTCTGGACATAGATTTTCGATGGGACTTTCAACCTCTTTAACTACTTTCATTTGTTTTTTCATATTAGAAGTAGAGATATAATTTTCGTCAGTGTGGTTTGGCAAGTTTTTCTTCAGAACCATTGAAAAAGGTTGCCCTGGTCTTATCTGCTTTTCAAGAGCTCTTTTACGAGCCTCTTTAAAAGTAACCAGTAACCCTTTCCATGGTCCTAATGGCCTGAATTTCTTTTCCAAAAATAAACTTAATGCAACTTTTAGATGTAGCTGGGTGTGCTTCCCCAAAATGTATGCAATTAGGGTTTTCTCTGCATACTCCATGGCTACTTTTTCCACAGTTGGCACAAACAGCTGGCTTATTATTTACTTTTTCTTTGCATTTCTGGCTTAAATGGCCATACATTTGGCAATAACATCACAATGGTGAAGGGATAAAAGGTTTCACCTTCAACGATAGCCAACCAGCCTTAATAACATTTGGTAATCTACATTGATCAAATGTTATAATCAAAGTAGCAAGAGGAATACGTTGTTCTCCAACTCTCTTTCTCATTCTGACTACTTTAACAACTACTTGACTTTTCAGTTCATCCTCAATTTCTTTTTCCTCTATATCTAGCAATTCTGGAGCATATATCACACCTCTACTCTGGTTGAAACTAGGGTGCGAAATGCATTTTACACAATGACTATCCAATGTTGTCAGTGTTTTTAGCCTTTCACCTTGTAATGGGGATAGTGTCTCTATCAAGAGACTTCCATTTCTCTAGTGTTTTCTTATCATTATTTCCATAACGAATATAAGGTTCCAACGTTACTATGTTAGAACCCGAGTTGGATCTGTCTATGCCGAGGTCCATGTTTGTATTTTCCAGTTCGTCAACAGAGGGGTGGGGTTTTTTGTTATGAGCAAGGCGGGTTATCCACCTCTTATCGGAGGATGTCAGCCCTCCTATCCCATGAGGCCCAACAAGAGAAGAGGCTTCAGCGGGGACCAGTCCTCTATTAAGAGAGGGGCTGCCTCCCTTTAGGTGGGCGTACACTGGTCAGTGGGGGTAGTTAGCCCCTCCTACCGTCGACTCCAATGCCTGGCGTCACCCATTACCCGCAAATATGGGTGACTTAAAACCAGATCACTGGAGCCCGACTCTTAACAGACTTGGTCTGCACCCAATGGGGTCTGCCAGAGGGTGATGGCATCTAAATTGGCAGAGGTTGAGATGGAATGCCGTCCATCCCACACTGTGCCAAATCCAAAGCAGCATCCAAAGTATAATCGAACATGCCAAAGTCGTCAACAATATCGAGCCCAAAAGGAAGAGATGGGAGAAAAAAGAAATAACCAAAAGTAAAAGAGAAAGTGCTGACTGATTTAGTTGGATCAACAGCTGGGCACTGAGGTCCAGTGGGAAGTAGTTCCCACTGTTCATTAGACCCCAGCTGTTGATCCCTAAGCCCCCCCCATCCTCATCAAGGCTTCAGCATCTGGGGGGGTTATTGGATATCTTTAATCTCTTTCTTTTCAGGTGTGCGTGCTTTCTTCGGATCGCCTTCATGGGCGCGAGGGTGCTGCGTGCGGTACCTTCATGTCATCGCTGGATACCGACCCACACTTCGTGTCCTTCGTGTAGAGCGCATCTACAATTTTGCAAGCAAAATATCTTCACCTATAGTCATTATGACTTACATTTCCTTGTTACTATTATAGCATTAAGTACTACACCATGACTCAGGCCTTGAAGATTCGGCTCAAAATATTTCCAGCTGTCACTGGAACCGATGAAAGGATTTTAGTTATGTAATTCTACTCTATACCATAATATATCAAAGAAGTTTAAAGACTTAAAGGCTGCTCATGAATGGTAGAGGCAAGGGACAGCGACATTGCCCTATCAACCTCCCAGATTCAGGGTAGGGGATATTGTAAATGTGTAACAATCACAAGATGATTATCCATACAACCATATAACTGATAATCATTTGTTTGCTATTCTAGGGTAGGTTAGGGTATGGGTCTAAGTTCAGTTAAATCCCCTGGTTCTGTTAGGAATTTGGTGTTCAATGTTACATTAGGTGAGATTAAAAATGTATCCCAATACGCTTATTGTCCCGGTCAATTTTTTTTTTTTAGCGAGGCAGATTTACACCAACTCGCAGAGGTGCCCTTTCAGCTCGGAAAAGTTTCCTGCTCGCTGATTGGTTGGACAAGATAATTCTAACCAATCAGAAAGCAGAAAACTTATCCGAGCTAAAAGGTCACCACTGCGAGTCAGTTAAAATACGCCTCATTAAAAAAAATTGACTATAGCTCTTATTTATCTCTGCAAGTTATAAACAGATGACACACATGAATGATCTACTTTCCCAGTTTAAAAGATTTTGTACAGTAAACTACAATAGAAACTGAATTGTATATGTGCGGGTAGACTGCGCGTTCTATCTTGATAATGCTTACTTAAACCAAATTGTTCCCAACAATCATGAAAAAAGACCAATACATATACATGGAAAATGGATAAAGCTAGTCTATAAATCTTGACTGTTAGGCCTCCGAACAGATCAGTTTAACTAGATTCAAAGTCACTTACTGTACACTATATTGCAGTCAATAATTGAGCTGTTTTTCCTTGCTCATCAATACTGTTTGCAAACATGCCAGCTCAGATATCTTATAAGATTGAAATCCTAAGGCTAGATAAGCAACGTGTTAAGCACACACCGTACCTTTTGCAACTCCAGAAACTTCTCCATACTGCTCTTGTCCATTCTCCTGCAAAATAATTAAAAGATATAAGTAATGTAAATTCTTCAATTATTATCATTATTATCATTACTAGCTAAGATACAACCGTAGTAGGAAAAGCCCTTAGCTATAATCATAAGGGCTCCAATAGGAAAAAAAAGCAAAGTGAGGAAAGGGAAAAAGGAAATAAATACTGTAAACTACAAGAGGTAATGAACAATTAGAATATATTAACCCTTTTACCCCCAGGCTATTTGGAAATTTCAAACCCTTAACCCCGCCCCGGGGTTATTTTTTTTCAAGCACATTTTGCAGTATATTTTTCTTTAAATTGCTCTAACAGCCTTAATTTTTGTCATAAGAGAGGTCAGGTTGGTCTCATTCTCTTGGAAAATGCCTGAAGTTCTTGGAAAATGCCTGAAGTTCTTGGAAAATGCCTGAAGTTCTTGGAAAATATCAAAAATTTGCAAAAAAAAAAAAAAAAAAAAAAAAAAAAAAAAAAAAAAAAAAAAAAAATTAAAGTTTTTTGCAAGGACGTACCGGTACGTCCTTTGGGGGTAAAAGGGTTAAGAATCTACAAGACAGATACAGGATTTATGACTAGTTCATAGTGTGCTGTACAAATAGGCATTTTACCCTAGGTAACCTTTCATCTGTTTATCTTTCCCTAACTTCAACATATACAATTAAATAATGCAAATCTTTACTCAAGCTTTTCATATGAAAAACTGTAATATAAGGACATCCTATCCGGAGGCTTTTTTCAATCACCAGTAATATGACACCAGGCAGTAGTGGTATTACTTTCACAGAATTCTGATTGATTGATTGATTGAAAGTTTTCTGGCATCCTGACATCTAAGGTCATTGACGCGGATAGCATTTATTATATAACAAAAATAAGAGAGAATTCAATTAAAACCATAAAATTTAAGAAGTCATTACAATAGTTAAATAGTTTTCAGAAGACCTGCTTCTGAAATTAATCTAAAAATTCCGCTCGCATAGTTGTACACATCATGTCCAAGAATCTTGGCAAGGATGAACCTGCCATCCTCACCTCGAGCCTCAAACAGATATCTATTTCTTAAGTTAGTAAAATTAGGGCATTTGGTCAACAAATGCCTAACTGTTAAAGGTACTAAACAGTCCTCACAATACGGTTGGTGTTGGCCCTTCAGCAGAAACTCGTGTGTCAACCGTGTGACCAATACGGAGACAGCAAAGTCTTCTCCCATTTTCGGGGTATCATGTTATACCTCCAAGGTGATATATTTGTTACTTCCCTCATTTTATTGCCATCTTGACTATCCCAGTGCTGTTGCCATTTATTAAAAACCAATTTATTGATGTAAGGTAGGAAATCATTACAGGGAATGGGATACCTCCTTGGTAGCAACTCTGATGCCGCATTCTTCGCCAGTAAATCTGCCTTCTCGTTGGATTGCTTGATCATGAACTGGCGCCACCATGTCTTACACGCAAGGCGGTGTCAGATTTTGTCATGCTTGATTGTTCAAGATGTCTGAAATTGTTCAACTTCAGCAATGTTACGGGTTTGTCTTGAAAGCTAAAGGTTTTCTTTGCCAACAATACTATGTCAAGCATGGATGAAAAAGGAGTTTTGACATAGGGAAAGCTTATTTTTAGGGGGGGGGGGTGTTGTGTAGTCTCCATGGTCTTTCCTGTGAAAGGCTAGAACAGGGAATCCTATATGACCTGATTACCAAAAAAAATATTGTTCCCCTGCTCCAAGGCCAAGTGTAAAACCATGCAAAGCACAGACTCGGTAATTACAGGAGAGACCTGCAAATTCGAACTTGCCACAGCACCTACTTGCCATCTGACACGTAATGTCCTGTTCGAGTTACACAAGTTTGGCCTATTGCATCATGTTAGCCTTCTATACCAAGTTCTTGTACGAATGTGTAAAAACAGGTAATTTCTCATAAGAATCAGAATGCACATGAGCAATTGAACACTCAACCTCAACAGCATGCATGTCAATTACAGACGGAGCAAGTTCTGAAGATCGTGTGAGTTACGAAGAAAGCGTAAACTCCGAGCAACCGTGACTAAGATGAGAAAAGTCTAAAGAATGTGTTTTAAACAGAGCGAGCACAATCCAAAGAGTCCGAGATCTGGTATGAGTGAGCACTGAGGTAATTTCTCATTAAAATGTGAAGGCACATGAGAAATTGAACACAACGTCAAACGCATGCATGATAATTAAAGAGCATGCAAGTTCCAAAGAGTGTTAAAGTTATGAAGAAAGTGTAAGATCCAACAAGCAACCATAATAGAGATGTGGAGGAAAGTCTGAAGAATGCATTTTAAACGAAGACCGTGAATGATCCGAAGAATCAACATTTGTACAGGATAGCCTGATCTTGTAGGAGTGAGTGCCTTATCTCGGCTCCCAATTGGAAGTTCACATAGAACTTCCTTTGAAAGGGGACCATACATGCCCAGCGATGGCCAGAAAGATACAATCTCAGTAAATGAGCAGGCACTCCCTGGGGTAAGGGATGGAGCTGACACGCTAGAGGAGTCAACGTCATCCCCTAATCCCAGGGTTGACCTGGAGTAACAGGCCTGCACTGTTAATCGGCTGTTCCCTGCAAGGGCCCGGTAGAGCAGCAGATTTGAAAAGAGGTTGGGGGCTAGAGGAAGAAACTCGCAATTTCATCAATTTCAAGGGAGACCCAAAAGGCGAAGAATAGCGCTTAGACGACTTTGTCTGACGCCCGAACCTCTCTCACTGGAAGACAACACTCCCGACACTGATCACAGGTAACGTCCCTAGAACAACGATGGCCACGGCAAGCCGGGAACAGCAGGCGAGTGTCTGTCCCAACAGACAACATAAAGGTACAACAGGCGCGGCCCTCAAGACTTGGAAAATTCCGCATGCCAGGACTGTAGTCACACGCACAACCTGAAAAGAGAAAAAGAAAAAAAAAAAAAAAAAGATTAGTGAAAGCAAGTCATAATGCAAGAAAGAACTACAGTATGTCCACACACTACCGAGACAAAAAGCAAAGTGGTTACTCAGCAGACAAGTGTGAGTGAGCAGGGTAGCCAGGCTACTACACATCACCCGCTAACTAGCAGATGGGGTAGTTATCCCTCAACAGAACCGTATTGCCTCGTGTTTCAGCTGCGCCGTAAGTAATACCCCTATATATAGCAAGGGTGTGTGTTTGCGCCGGAACACGAGCATTTCTCTAGCATTCAAGATCACCAAAGGTCAGAGTGGTTGTACACAGAGATCCCAGTCAAATACAACACAGCTTGCAATGATATACAACCTTGTACTAGCACTAATTTACCACTTAGTAAAGTCTTTGACAAATCAAAATTCTTGATCAAAACTTCCTTACTTGTCAATATTGGAAAAGGAAACTGCCTATATGAAACCTACAAAATCAATGTACAGTATATTTTTATGCAATATCTAAATACTAAAGTTAGGATTACCAAGAGAGGGGTATAGGATGTCTCATATTAACCAATCTTCAACATACTCTATATAAATGTAAAATTTGTCAAAATCCATTACAGATATAAGTTCGTAAATTTTCAAGAAATTTCACCAAACAATACAAACCTGACTTCTCTACGTATGGATACTCGGATCTTACCATCCAAAGGTATACGTTATGCAGACCCAACTAGCCAAGGGGGTCGACCACAAATTATTTTGTGACATAAATCATAATTCTTTCTGGCCGTCCTGCTTGATGCGATTCCCAATGATATTTTGCTTTGCCTACAACATTGGGAGCTTCCAAAGTGATTTGGTATGGGCGGTGAGTGCTGTATTTCAGTTGCCAAGTAGCGAGAAGCTATAATGCTCCGATTTACACTACCTTTGGGTTGTTTATCGGTTACCTAACCCTGAAAATCAACCGACACTGCTTTAAAGGAGAGATGGCATCGTTACTTTAGATTAATACATCTGTAAAATAAGTGATTAAAAGGGTTATTCTATACTCAAATATATACATAAACATGAAAATATGTTTACATATATACAGAGTATAAGAAAAGTAAGTGATTAAGTAAAGACAAAACATAAAATGGCTGCCAAGCGAGGACGAAGACAGACACGTCTGTACATCGTCCGAGCCAAAAGTGAAGTGAGATATTTCACCGGTGTGTGAGGGGGGAGGGGTAGCAAGCTACCCCTCCCCTACCCCTGCTAACTAGCGTGGGGGGTAGTAAACCCTCGTTAAAAATCTAACGGCTCATCAATTTCAGCTACGCCCAAAGTAAACCCTATGTAAATAGCGTGGTTTGTATTTCGGTTACGGAACAAAGGGTTATTTCTATAAAAGACTCAAGACTTGTACAACATTGATCTGAAAATAAGAAATATCTTTTAAATTTGGGATTTGTTGTGAAAATCAACCGACACTGCCTTACGGACCGATCGCATTTTTACATCAGCTCAATACTTCTGTATTAAAAAAAAAAGTGATTGAAAGGGTTATTTGTATAAAGGACTCGGATTTGTACAACATAGCTATGATAAATAGGCTCCACCAAACCCCCATCTATAGCTCACAAGGATGGCGAGGTTGCAGAGACCAAAGGAACAAACGAGTTCAAACGGGAGTTGAACCCCAGTCTGGCAATCACCACGCAGTGACATTACCGCATAGGCCACAAAGAGGGGATCAACACAGTTCTATACACAGAGGCAAAAACACCTGGACAGGAACGCATATCAATTGTGGTTTCTCCCTTTGCCAAACACACGCCAATCTGCAAGTAAAAAGATAAAAGTGCAAATAAAACAAGTTTACTAGTAGCAAGAGAATGCCTGTAGGCCTACTATTTGGTAGCTGAAGCCAAAGTGGTTACTGTGTGAGAAGGCCTACTATTTGGTAGCTGAAGCCAAAGTGGTTACTAGTACCAAGAGCATGCCTGTAGGCCTACTATTTGGTAGCTGAAGCCAAAGTGGTTACTGAGTGAGAAGGCCTACTATTCGGTAGCTGAAGCCAAAGTGGTTACTGAGTGAGAAGGCCTACTATTCGGTAGCTGAAGCCAAAGTGGTTACTGAGTGAGAAGGCCTACTATTCGGTAGCTGAAGCCAAAGTGGTTACTGAGTGAGAAGGCCTACTATTCGGTAGCTGAAGCCAAAGTGGTTACTATGTGAGATGGCAGTGCACAGAGGTTGGGGTTACCCAGTTAGCCATCAGCAACTACTTCCAACTTGTTATAAATTCTAACACCTGAGTTTTGTGCTTTGCTGAAATCATGCATCTATTAAAAACCAGAGGGTTTGTGTTCGTGTAGAACTAACTAAATTTAATGCATAAATACTAGTACTAAGAGCATGCCTGTAGGCCTACTATTTGGTAGCTGAAGCCAAAGTGGTTACTGAGTGAGAAGGCCTACTATTCGGTAGCTGAAGCCAAAGTGGTTACTGAGTGAGAAGGCCTACTATTCGGTAGCTGAAGCCAAAGTGGTTACTGAGTGAGAAGGCCTACTATTCGGTAGCTGAAGCCAAAGTGGTTACTGAGTGAGAAGGCCTACTATTCGGTAGCTGAAGCCAAAGTGGTTACTGAGTGAGAAGGCCTACTATTCGGTAGCTGAAGCCAAAGTGGTTACTATGTGAGATGGCAGTGCACAGAGGTTGGGGTTACCCAGTTAGCCATCAGCAACTACTTCCAACTTGTTATAAATTCTAACACCTGAGTTTTGTGCTTTGCTGAAATCATGCATCTATTAAAAACCAGAGGGTTTGTGTTCGTGTAGAACTAACTAAATTTAATGCATAAATACTGTTAAGCACCTCCACCAAGATAATCAGGTCTGTGACACACAAACCAACAGGTGGCAAGGTCTGACTCTATCCTCATTTCTCATGGTTAAATTCCTTCCTTTTCACCAACCCAAAGACCTTTGGGTTTTACACTGAGGTACTAACAAATTAATAAGAGCTCACAAAATATTTGCAACGGACGAGAATGCTAAAATACCTCAAAAGACACTTAAAAATTATCAGAAAAATAACAAACACAAATAAGTATTTCTGTGATTCAATGACACCAAAGGTCACAGTGGTTGTAACATGGAGATCCCAGTCAAATACAACAAAACTTGCAAGGTTATCATACAACCTTGTACATGTTCTAACACTACTTTACCACTTACTAAGGCAAGCCTTTGACAAATAAAATCTCTTAACCATCACTTTACCCCCATGGACGTACCGGTACGTCCTTGCAAAAAAAATAAAAATGCTATTTAAATTCTTTTTTTTTTTTGCATATTTTTGATAATTTTTTGAGAAACTTCAGGGATTTTCCAAGAGAATGGGACCAACCTGACCTTTCTATGACAAAAATTAAGGCTTTTAGAGCAATTTAAAAAAAAATATACTGCAAAATGTGCTTTAAAAAAAAAAAACCATGGGGGTTAAGGGTTAGAAATTTCCAAATAGCTTGGGGGTAAAAGGATTAATCTATATTTTATTACTTTGCTTCACTATTGGAAAAGGAAACCCTCTATATGCAATCTGCACAATTACTGTGGTAGATATTCATGCAATGTCTAAATGCACCTGTAGTGAACAAAAGCTATGACCAACACTAGACACCATTAAGAAAGGTATAGGATGTCGCATGTTAACCAACCATCCCCAATATATAAAACATTAAATTTGTCAAAATACTTTACAGAAATAAATTCATAGATTTTCAAAAAAATTTTACCAAGTAATAAAAACCTGAATTCTCTACATACAGATACTGAGATCTGGCCATCCAAAGATTGGCTTTTCCTAGAAACGACTAGTCAGCAAGATCGTACAATAAATTTGGTTTTCCAACGGTTATTTTGCGGCATAAATAATTTTTCTTTCTGTCCGTTGTGATTGGTGCGAGTCCCAATGGTGTCGTTTCGCTTTGCCTACGCTACAGCATTGAGAGCTTCCGCAGTGATTTGGTATGGGTGGCGAGTGCTGTAGTCCAGTTGCCAATTGGCGAAAAGCTATTCTGAGCCAATTCAAACTACTTATCAGTTCATCAGTTACCCAACCCTGAAAATCAACTGACACAGCCTTAAAAGGGTATGATTCCATTTCTACATCAGCTCAATACTCCTGTAAAAAAAAAAATAACTGACACGGCCTTTAAAGGACATATTACATTTCTACATCACCTCAATACTCCTGTAAAAAAAAAAAAAAACTGACAGCCTTTAAAGGACATATTACATTTCTACATCACCTCAATACTCCTGTAAAAAATAAAAAAAAAACTGACACAGCCTTTAAAGGACATATTACATTTATACATCAGCTTAATACTCCTGTATAAAAAAAAAAAAAAAAAAAAAAAAAAAAAAAAAAAAAAAAAAGGTGGTTCAACGGGTTATTTTAATAAAAGTCTTCCCCAATCCACCATCCTTAGCACACTAAGATGGTGAGGTTGCACCAAGCAAAGGAACTAACGAGTTTCAGTGGGACTTGAACCGCAGTCTGGCGATCTCCAGGCATTGACGTTACATCATCGGCCAAAACCCTGAAGCCGAGAACACCTGGACAGGAGGGCATGCCTACACATGGTTTCTCCCTTCGCCATACATGCACCAATCTGCAATGAAAAAGATAAAGGGAAAAATAGCCAAGTTTGCTAGTACCGAGAGCACGCCTGTAGGCCTACTATTTAGTAGCATAAGACAAAGTGGTAACTATGGTAGCTGAAGACAAAGTGGTAAATGGTAGCTGAAGAAAAAGTGGTAACTATGGTAGCTGAAGACAAAGTGGTAACTATGGTAGCTGAAGACAAAGTGGTTACTCTGCAAGATGGCAGTGCAGAGGGGTGGGGGTCACCCAACAGCAACTACTTCCAACTTGTTAGAAATTCTAATATCTGAATTCTTTGCTTCGCTGAAATCAAGCACCTATTAAAAAGCCCAGGGTCTGTTCGTGTAGAATCGACAAATTTCGATGCCTGAATAATATTATGCACCTCCAAGATAATCGGGTCTGTTACACACAAACCAACCGGTGGTAAGGTCTGACTCTATCCTCATTTTTCATGGTTCAATTAATTCCTTTACCTTTTTACCATCTGGAAGACCTATGGGTTTTACACTGTGGTCCTCACAAAGTATTTGCAATGGACGAAAGGGCCATATACCTCAAAATATATTTAAAATGATCCAAAAAATAATAAATGGAACCCACATGAGCGTTTCTCTGGGATTCAACATCACCAAAGGCCAGAGTGGTTTTACATAGAGATCCCAGTCAAATACAACACTGCTTGCAATGTTATGATACAACCATTGTACTTATTTTATCACTATTTTACCAGTTACTAAAACAAGTCTTTAACAATCACAAAACTTGCTCAATATTCTTTTATGACCTTCCATCAATATGGCAAAAGGAAACTTCCTATATGCAACCTACATAATCAATGTACAGTATATATTTATGCAATGTCTAAAAACATCTGTAGTGAATAAAAAGTTATCATCATCAACACACCATTAAAAGGTAAAGGATGTCGCATGTTAACCAACCATCACCCAAACATATGAATATCATATGTTAATCCTTTACAGAAATATATTCATAAACTTTCAATATAAATTTTACCAATATAAACCTGAATCTTCCATGTGGATACTCGGATCTTACCATCTAAAAGGTTTGCGTTTCCTAGAACCCTAGTCTGGCAATCATCAGGAAGGGATGTTACCACATCAGCCACAACCACCTGAAGGGACACAAAGAATGTGGTTCAACACAAGTCACGCTCTTGGAAGTTCCACACCTACAGCCAAGAACACATAGACAGGACTACATGCCTACAAGGTTTCTCCCTTCATCAAACACATACCAATCTGCAAGTAAAAACAAAGTATTTTAATACCGAGAGCACGCCTTTAAGGCCTACTATTCGGTAGCTGAAGCCTAAGTGGTTACTGTGTGAGATGGCAGTGCACAATGGTGGGAGTTACCTGGTTACCCAACAGGAACTACCCCCAACTTGTTATAAATTCTAACATCCGAGTTTTGTGCTTCGCTGAAATCATGCACCTAATAAAATGCAGAGGGTTTGTGTTCATGTAGAACTAAATAAATTTATTGCATCAATAATAATATGCGACTCCAAAGTTTCCACAGACTCTTGCACACCTTTAGGTGTAGAGTCCACTCCGTGTATAGGACTTTCCTTTCCTGCTGAGACCGTCTGCCAAAACATTCCTTTCCCCTTGGAAGAACCTTGTCAGTAAGGTCACCTGTCTTTCCTGTGCCCAGATGAGCAGTTCTCTCGCTGTCTCGCAAAGGGAAATAGTGTGTTCCTCCTTGTTTGGCAATGTAGGCCAATGCCGTGGTGTTGTCTGCATTGACTTGAATCACCTTGTTTCGTACTGACCCTTCGAAGCTCTTCAGGGTCAAAAGAACTGCAAGCAGCTCCTATTGATTTATGTGGAGAGACTTCTGAATCTCCGTTCACACACCTGATGCTTCCACATTGCCCAGTGTTGCACCCCACCCTGAGTCCAAGGCGTCGGAGCACAACACTTGGTCTGGGACCTTCAGTTCTAATGAGCAACCTTCTTGAAATTTGATCGGGTCGTTCCACCACTGCAGGCAGTGTCTCTTTGACTTCGTGATTGGAACACATACCTTCTCCTTCTTCCAGCAAGAGTTGAGGAGAAATTGGAGTGGTCAAAGGTTCAGCCTTCCCAGAGAGATGAACTGTTCCAAAGAGGAGAGTGTTCCCAACAGACTCATCTACCTCCTCGCACAACACCTCTGCTCTCCTAGAAACGCACGTATCTTCTGAAGTGCTTGCTCCGTCCTTAAGGGAGACGGAAAAGCCCGAAAAGCTTGACTCCGAATCATCACTCCTAAATATATAATCTCTTGAGATGGTATCAGTGAAGATTTGTATTTGTTGACTTTAATGTTGTCTGAAGATCCTTCAGGCAGCGATCTTGAGAACGAGCTCTTAAAAGCCAATCGTCCAGGTACAGGGAGGCTCTGATGCCCCTTGAGTGGAGCATCCTTACTACATTGAGCATAAATTTCGTAAAGACCTGTGGGGCGGTGTTGAGGCCGAAACACAGGGCTCGAAACTGAAAGACCTCTCCTTGGAAAACGAATCTCAGAAAGTGCTTGAACTTCGGATGACTCGGGATAGTGAAATAAGCATCCTGGAGGTCCAGTGATACCATCCAGTCGCCTTTCCTTACTGCTGCCAACACTGACTTTATCGTCTCCATTGAGAACTTTGTTTTCTGAATAAAGCTGTTGAGAGCACTTACGTCCAAAACTGGACGCCATCCTCCAAGTTCTTGGGAACCAGGAAAAGGCGGTGTTAAAAGCCTGGTGACTGCCAGTCCTGTACTTTCTCTACAGCTCCCTTCTCCAACAAGAGAGACACTTGTAGCTATAATGCTTGTCTCTTTAATTCCTCCCTTTACCTGGGAGAGATCCACAGGAGTTAACCTTACAGGGGGTTGATTTATAAAAGGGATCCTGTAGCCCTTCCTTAGAAGCTGGACTGACCAACAATCTGCACCCCTCTTCTCCCATGCCTGCCAGAAGATGTTTAGTCTGGCTCCTACAGCCTGAAGGCGAAAGCAGTCAGACTTTGCTTCGCCCTGTTTTTGCTCCTCTTTTCTTAGTTCCCCTTCCATCTGATCTGAAGTTACCTCTAACGGAAGGCTTTCCTCGAAAGGGTTGAGAAAACCCTGGAAAAGGAGGAAACTCCCTTAGGTTTACGGCTAACGAAGGACGATGGCAACACTTTCCTTGCCGTCTTCGAGACCAGGTCTTGAGTGGCTTTCTGTGTCAACGAGAAAGAAATCTCCCAAATAAGATCTTGTGGGAACAGAGAAGCCGACAGTGGAGCATATACTGTAACAATTCAGATTTCTGAAAAGATGAAACCCCCACAGAAAGAAATTAATACAATTGAGCTCTTTTTTTAAGAATGCCTGCACTAAAAATAGCTGCCGACTCATTTGCCCCGTCCCGCAACGCCTTATCCATGCAGGACATGATGTGGACTAGGTTCGAAGAATCCCCTTCCTTGAATGTAGACGCCTTTTTGCCCAAAGCCCCCAGAGTCCAATCAAGTTAGTTAAATACCTCGAAGGCCCTGAAGACACCTTTGAGCAAATGGTCTAATTCAGAGGTAGACCAGAACACCTTAGTCTTTCTCATGGCCGATCTACGGAGAGTTTCTACCAGGCTTGAGAAGTCTCCCTGTGCAGAGGCAGGAACTCCCAAGCCGAGAACCTCTCCCGTATCGTACCAAATACTAGACCTAGAAGCCAACCTAGTAGGGGGAAATGCGAAGCCCACTTTCCCTTGCTCTTTCTTGGCACCCATCCAGTCTCCCATTAATTCAAGTGCTCTTTTTGATGAACTAGAGAGCATTTTAGTGAACAGAGACTTCCTCTTAGACTTCCACAGAGTAAACTCCGATGGAGGCAATCGTGGGGCCACAGGTATAAAAGACTGGAAACTCAAAATGAAAAATTTTCATAAGTTTCTTTAAGTATACCGAATGACTAAAAGATTTAGAGTCCTCATCTTCGGATAACTCTTTAAAGGGTTCGGAAGGTGAAAGAGGAACATCAGCTTCTTCCTATGATAAAAAGTCACGCCGCTCCTCGGAACACTCGCAATCCACGCGATCAGAGTTAAGAAGCGTTGTATCAAGATCAAAGTCTAGTCTGGACATCTGCTGTTCAACGTCGCTCGATGTTATGTACTACAGCATGTCCACGCCCTGAAGAACGTTCGACGTCACGCCCGGGTGGACGCTAGCGTTCACCTGAACGCTCGATGGGAGGACCCTTGCGCTCCGATGAACGCTCGATGGGAGGACGCCTGGCGTCACACTCTGGAGGACGGTCGCGTTCAGCCGAGCGCTCGATGGGAAGATGCTTGCGCTCTGATGGACGTCACGCCCTGGAGGACGCTCGTGCTCTGTTGAACGCTCCATGGGAGGACGCTCGCGTTCTGTTGAACGCTCGACATCACGCCTTGCTGAAGGCTTGAAAGCGCTTTCTGCAGGACGATCACTATCACTGCTAAGCGCATGAACAACACCTAGATTGGAAGTACGCTCGACTTCCTGAAGACTAGAGCGATCAACTTTACTTGTAGAACGTTTAACCTGTCGTTCATCTCGGTGTATCGCCGCACGTCCAACGCGTTTACAAACTTGATCAACAAGCGTTCCCCGAGTCTCCGCCTTCCGCCGTTTAGTGTTAAGAGAGGATGATTCTATATTATGGTAGCCTTTCATGAATGATGAAAGCTTTTGCTGCATTTCTTGCAACATCTTAAAATTACTGTCTTACGAAACACTAATCGCGAGCTCGTCCTCTCCACTGCTCACCAACTGCTTAGAGCGAACAGCAGGAAAAATCCAATCTGGAGGCGGCGAAGGAGCGTGAAACGATGTCGCGCCTATTTCGGATAATTGTTCAACAGCAGGACTATTTTCTAAAACCCTGGCAAAACGCTTGGAAGGCGAGCTTCCTTCAGATGAAAAGCGTTCAGGGCTGCTTTCGTTGTCGTCTTTCCAATGACTACAGCCTGCCTGTGATGTCTTGGCAGGACGATGGTCAAACTTCCTCTTAAGAGAACTGGAAGTTCCAACCTCTTTTAAGGAAATCATCCTCCGATGATGAGCCAAACATTTTAACCTCATCTTTACTGCAGTAAGGGCAAATGTCCTGGGAATCGTCAACACGAACGCTCGCGGGAACGTCTGCTCAGTAATTAGTGCCTCTCGTTTTCATTCGTCTTTCGATATTCCTTCTCCCAGGGGTTGGGGAGCTTGGAAGAGGTCCAGGACTATGAGAACGACAGGCCCGAGCAGACGTACCCTCCACAGCACTAATAACACTCACTGTACCTTTAACACTTTCACTTTTTAGCTGTTTAACATCAGCCATTAACTGCATTCTATCCGCAGCAATACTCTACCTTCGTACCCAATGCCTGGATCGCCAACATCATATCTTTCAGTGTTGCCTGTACTCGTAGTGGGATCTGGAACTACCACTACAGGAGAAGGAATAGGAACAGTGACATGGGAAGAGGAATCTTTAGAAGAAAGAGAACAACTTAAGTCTTACCCTATCCTTTTCTAACTTTTGTATATAGCTATTAAAATTCAGCCACTCCTGATCAGAGAAAATAAGGCATTCGTCACACCTATCATCAAGTGTGCAAACTTTACCCCTACATTTAATACATAATGAATGAGGATCAATGAAGGCCTTTGATAAACGGGTCTTACACCCACTAGCACACACCCTAAACCCACTGGAGGGGGTAGCCATTTTGAACTTTGACAGAGAGATCAAATACAAGCAAGGGTCCAAAAATCAATATCCAAACATATAACTAAAGTATCCAAACGAAACCAGAATCATTGTACTTCACCAATTAGGGACAGCAACAATCTGTCAAAAAGCGAGGAGAATATCCAACCAATGTTACCGCTAGCGCCGGCAGGGAAAGACATGAATGCCAATGGAATGGTTTCTGGGTACCTTGGCAGGGGCGCATGGGTAGTACACCTGGCTATCCAATCGGCAATTGGCACGAGTTTTGAATTTTTCTGCCGTGACGTAAGCAATATATATAACCACCAGGTTAAGTCTTGTGCTTAAAATAAGCAAAGTTTGCTAGTACCGAGAGCATACCTGTACGCCTGCTATTTGGTAGCTGAAGACAAAGTGGCTGCTATGTGAGATGGCAGTGCACAGGTATGGGGGTTACCCAATTACCCATTAACAACCACCTCCAAATTGCTAGAGATTCTAAAATCAGAGTTTAGTGCTTCGCTGAAATTGTGCACCTATTAACCCTTTTACCCCCAAAAGGACATACAGGTACGTTTCACAAAAGCCATCCCTTTACCCCCATGGACATACCGGTACTTCCTTGCAAAAAAATGCTATAAAAAATTTTTTTTTCATATTTTTGATAAGTTTTTGAGAAAATTCAGGCATTTTCCAAGAGAATGAGACCAACCTGACACCTCTAAGACAAAAATTAAGGCTGTTAGAGCAATTTTAAAAAAATATACTGCAAAATGTCCTGGGAAAAAAATAACCCCCTGGGGGCTAAGGGTCGGAAATTTCCAAATAGCCTGGGGGTAAAAGGGTTAAAAAGCAGAGGGTTTGTGTTCCTGTAGAACTGACAAAATTTACCCGAATAATATTACGCGCCTTCACCAAGTTAATCGGGTCTGTGACACACAATCTGACAAGTGGTAAGGTCTGACTATCCTCATTTTTCCATTGTTAAATTAATTCCTTTTCCTTTTTACCAACTGAAATACGCTTTGGGTTTTACCCTGTGGTCCTAACAAATTAAGACGCGCTCAGAAATATTTGCAATGGACGAAAATGCAAAAATACCTGAAAACAAAATTTTAAGTTATCAGAAAAAAAAAAATTGAACCCAAATTAGTTTTGGAATAGGATTCAATATCACCAAAAGTCAGAGTGGTTGCACATGGGGATCCTATCAAAGTATTTATTTTAATGTTACTGTTCTTAAAATATTTGATTTTTCCTAGTTTCCTTTCCACACTGGGCTATTTTCCCTGTTTGGATACCTGGGCTTACAGCATCCTTCTTTTCCAACTAGGGATATAGCTTAGCAAGTAATAATAACAATACAACACAGCTTGCTAAGTTATGATACAACCATTGTACTTGTTCTAGCACTACTTTACCACTTGGTAAAGCAGGTCTTTCACAATAAAAAATCATGCTCAATACTCTTTTACTACCTTGCATCAATATTGGAAAAGGAAACTTCTATACCTAACCTACACAATCAATGTACAGTATATATTTATGCAATATCTAAATACAACTAGCGTGAACAAAAGTTACGATCAACAGACACCATTAAGAAATGTACAGGATGTAGCATGTTAACCAACCTTCTCCAACACATGTGAAATGGATTTTTATGATAAAACAAAGTTTTATGAATACTTACCTGGCAGTTATATACATATAGCCGAGTCTCTGACTGTGGCAGAATTTAATAGAAAATCGCGGCAACCGCCTTGTGGTGGTTGTGTGGTTAGATGGTTAACAACCCTTACAGGGTGGTACTTGGAATCATTCCCATTTTCTGTTCCTCAGATTATCTTTGCCCGACCTGTCTCCTGAGGGGAGGTGGGTGGGCTTTAAAATATATATATAACTGCCAGGTAAGTATTCATAAAACTTTGTTTTATCATAAAAACTCCATTTTTATGAATCGTACTTACCTGGCAGTTATATATATAGCTGATTCACACATATGGAGGAGGGAAACATACAGAAAAACATAGTTGGGGAAACAACAAAAGAGTTGTAGGAGAACAAACACCTTGATTCCTTACCTGCTAAGGTAGCTGACTTCAAAGGTAACTGCCTCTAGAGTCGCTTTCCCTTAGGAGTGTTCAGCCAGGAGTAGACCTGCTACGCTGCAAACAACTCAATCGAGTCTGTCAAAGGGGTAGGACCAAAACCTTGACTAGACTTCAGAAACTACCTTCCCATATAATAAAAACCCGCAACCTTACTAAAGCTAACCACCTAACCTTGCAGAAATAGATATAAACTATCTATCTGGACTGAGGGAACCGTACCACAAGACGAGGACCTCAGACAACCATAAAAACACAAACCCATATACAAGTAAATGAACTAAGGTTGAGTGGGGGTAGTAACTCCTTTGCCTAATACAGAAGCCGCAGCTACGTAAGGCCCAAAGTATAACACTTGTCATAATCCACTCTTACCTCTCTGAGGTAATGAGAAGCGAAGACAGAGTTGCTCCTCCAGAACGTTGCGTCCATGATCTGCCTAACTGACATATTTTTCCGGTATGCCAGTGAGGCAGCAATGGCTCTTACTTCGTGAGCCCGTACTTTTAACAGGGCGAAGTTTTCTTCCTCACAAAAGAGGTGGGCTTCCCTAATAGTTTCCCTCAGGAAAAAGGACAAAGCGTTCTTTGACAGGGGTTTTTGAGGATCCTTCACCGAACACCACAAGGAGTTGGAAGCACCCCTCACGTTCTTAGTGTGGGCCAAATAAGCCTTGAGAGCCCTAACCGGGCAGAGGAGGCTTTCCTGTTCCTGACCCACTAGATTCGTGAGGTTAGGGACTTCAAAAGTCCTGGGCCAGGGTTTCGAAGGGTTCTCATTCTTGGCGAGAAAGTCAAACCTCAAGGCACAAACCGCTCCATTTTGGGTGAAGCCTACACGCTTCTTGATTGCCTGGACCTCGCTGATCCTCCTGGCAGTCGCTAGAGTCAAAAGGAAGAGGGTTTTCTTTGTCACATCTCGCAGAGGCGCTTGCGAGATAGGCTCAAACTTCTTGGAGCACAAAAACTTAAACACCACATCCAGGTTCCAAGAAGGGGGTCTTAACTGCACCTGCTTCGTTGTCTCAAAGGACCTAATGAGGTCCTGCAAGTCCTTATTCTGAGATAACTCTAAGCCTCTATGCCTAAAGACGGTTGAGAGCATGCTCCTGTATCCTTTAATGGTAGATAAAGCCAGCTTAGCATCCTGCCTGAGGTACAAAGTAAGTCTGCAATCTGGCTTAAAGAGGTAGAGGATGAGGAAACCTTGTGTCTCCTGCACCAAGCTCTAAAGGTCTCCCACTTTGACTGGTAGACTCTTTGTGAAGAGATCCTCCTTGCTCTGGCAATAGCTTTCGCCGCTTGTGCCGAAAAGCCTCGAGATCTAACGAGCTTCTCAACAGTCTGAAGGCAGTCAGATTGAGAGCGAGGGGGTTTTGATGAAATCTCTCGAAGTGGGGTTGTCTGAGAAGATCTGGACTTTCCGGGAGTCTTCTTGGAATGTCCATCAGCAACCCTACCACTTCGGTGAACCATTCCCTCGCAGGCCAGAATGGATCCACTAGGATTATTCGTCCCGAATCGAAGAGAGCGAATTTCCTGACAACCAGATTGATGATCTTGAACGGGGGAAAGGCATACATGTCCAGCCGCGTCCAATCCATCAAGAAGGCATCCACTGCAACAGCTTCCTCGTCCGGGACTAGGGAGCAGTAGTTGGGGATCCTCTTGTTTAGACTGGAGGCGTAAAGGTCTATTACAGGTCTGCCCCACAACTTCCAGCGGCTCCGACAGACATGCGAGTTGAGAGTCCATTCTGTGGGAAGGACTTGTCCCCTCCTGCTGAGCATGTTTGCCCTGATGTTTCTCTGCCCTTGAACAAACCTTGTCAACAGCTGAGTCTCGTTCTCGTTCGCCCAAAGGAGAAGCTCTCTCGCAGTTGAGAACAGAGATAGGGAGTGAGTTCCCCCTTGCTTCCTTATGTACGCGAGAGCTGTGGTGTTGTCGGAATTGATCTCTACAGTCTTTCCTGACACCGAGGTTTTGAAGGCCCTTAGCCCCAACAAAATGGCCATCAATTCCTTCCTGTTGATATGCCAACTGATCTGACTCCCTTCCCAAATACCTGAGACCTCTTTGTTCCCTAGTGTTGCTCCCCAGCCTGACTCGGACGCGTCTGAGAATAACACTAGGTCGGGGTTCTTCTTGAACAAGGAGATCCCTTTTCCCAACAGAGCTGGGTCCAGCCACCACATCAAAAGATCCTTGATCTTTGTCGGGATGGGAAAAGAAAAAGTGTCCTCCTGGATCTTTCTGTTCCAAACCTTTGCGAGGAAGTGTTGCAGAGGCCTTAGGTGCAGTCTCCCCAACAGGACAAACTGCTCCAGGGAGGATAGAGTTCCCAACAGACTCATCCACTCCTTCGCTGAGCATTCCTGCTTCCTCAAAAAGTCTTTGACTTTGTCCAGGCACCTGGTCTGCCTCTCCTGGGAGGGAGAAGCCTGAAAAAGAACTGAATTCAGAAGTATCCCCAAATAGAGAATAGTCTGATTCGGCTCGGTCTGAGACTTCCCCCAGTTGACGATGAGTCCCAGGTCCTGAGTCATCATATACGTCTTCATTAGGTCCTCCAGACATTTTTCTTTCGACTGTGACCGGATCAGCCAGTCGTCTAGATAGAAGGATACCCTTATCCCCTCCTGGTGTAACCAGCCTGCCACATTCGCCATTAGTCTGGTGAAAACTTGGGGAGCTGTGCTGAGACCGAAGCAAAGTGCACTGAATTGGAAGCACTTGCCCTGGAACACAAATCTCAGATATCTCCTCGAAGATGGATGAATGGGGACGTGAAAATAAGCGTCCTGCAGGTCGAGAGAAACCATGGGGACGTGAAAATAAGCGTCCTGCAGGTCGAGAGAAACCATGGGGACGTGAAAATAAGCGTCCTGCAGGTCGAGAGAAACCATCCAGTCTCCTGGACAAACTGCAGCCAGCACTGACTGAGTCGTCTCCATGGAGACCTTTGTTTTCTCCACGAAGGCGTTCAGAGAGCTGACATCTAGGACTGGTCTCCATCCACCCGAGTTCTTGGGAACCAGAAACAGGCGATTATAAAAGCCTGGGGAGGCGAGGTCTTGAACCGGCTCTATTGCTCCCTTGACTAACATCTGGTCGACTAGCTCCAGAAGAGCCTCTCGTTTCCCTGCGTCGGTGTACTGAGCCACTAAGGCTAGGGGAGTGTCTGAGAGAGGTGGTTTCTTTAAAAAGGGGATCTTGTAACCTTTCTTGACGACTGAGAGGGACCAGGTGTCCGCCCCTCTCCTTTTCCAAGACTGCTAAAAACGAGACAGTCTTGCCCCTACTGGTGTCTGGAGGACTTCCATCTCATTTTCTGGACCGGGGCCTAAACGCACCTCTGCTGGTCCTTGGCCCTGACTCTTGTCTTCTCCCCCTAAAATCCGCTCTCGAGGAGATCCTGCCCCGAAAGGGTTGTTGAAACTTCTCTTCCTTCTTCAGAGGAGCAGGAGCAACAGGTAAGGTCTTCCTAGCAGACCGAGACAAAAGGTCCTGAGTAGCCTTCTGTGCCAGAGAAAGGGAGATATCTCTGACCAGAGCTTCAGGAAAAAGATGACGTGAAAAAGGGGCGTAAAGCAGCTCCGACTTCTGGGCAACAGTCACAGATCTAGAGGTTAAAGAGCACAAAAGGGCCCTCTTCTTTAAGACCTGTGCTGAGAAAAGGAAAGCCAATTCATTCGCTCCATCCCTTAGAGCTTCGTCCATGCAGGACATGATACTCGTCAGGTCCTTCGTGTCCTCCAGGAGTTCTGACTTCCTGGCCAGAGTCCCGAGAGACCAGTCAAGGAAGCTGAAAACTTCGAAAACCCTGAAAATTCCCTTGAAGGGGTGATCAAGCTCCAACATGGACCACATCACCTTGGCAGAGTTTAATGCATGCCTTCTTGCCGAGTCCACAAGAGCCGAGAAGTCACCTTGGGAGGAGGCAGGCACTCCTAACCCCAAAGGTTCCCCTGTCTCATACCACAGACCGGCCTTGGAAGCGAGCCGAGACGGTGGAAAAGAAAAGGTGGTCTTGACAGCTTGTCTCCGTTCCTTCATCCAATCATCCACCTTAGCGAGAGCTTTCCTGGCCGAAATTGAAAGTTTCATTTTGATGAAGGCCGAAGACTTGGTAGCTTTCTTCCTGGTAAATTGAGACTGAGGAGAACAAGGGGCCGAAGGTTGAAATTCCTCCCCATAAAGTTCCAAAAGAGAGCGAGAAAGAACCTTATAATCACTATAAGAGTCAGCAGGTTTTTCTTCCTCTTCCGAAATATCTTCGAGGTCCTGCTCAAGGATAACATCCTGAAGAGTTGGGCTGCCAGCAGTCTGGCACCAAGAGCTGTTTGAATCCTCGCGCCGAGCACCGCTAACATCCAGTCGGCGAGAAGCGGTATCGTCACGATGACGAGAAACGGTATCATCACGATGACGAGAAGCGGTATCGTCACGATGACGAAAAGCGGTATCGTCACGATGACGAGAAACGGAATCGTCCTTAAGATGCAGGCTGTCTTCACCTTGACAATCCAGACTGCATTCATCCTGTTTCCTAAGAAACGAGGCGGTAACGTCCTGGCGTTTCGAAAGAGAAACGGAATCGTCACGGCGCCGAGAACGAGAGGCAGTATCGTCCTGGCGCCGAGAGAGAGGGGAAGGAAATTCCTGGCAGCGAGCTGATGAAGAGGGTGTGCGTTGTCGTACGGCCGACGAAGTGCGCAGAGGTTTCTTGGGAGAGATACTAAGTTCTCTCTTAGAAGAAGATCTCTCAACAGGCAAAGAGACGTCCTTACGTCTGATGGACTGAGAAGGGTGGCTGAAAGCTTTACATAACGATGAAAGTTGTTCCTGCATAACCATGAAAGCTTTAGCAACCTCCGCTGGCTCTCGCGGTGCCAAAAACGGCAGTTGTTGTACGGCTTGACTGGCAGCGCTGGCAGAAGAAGCAGGGAGTTTAGCAGGATTAACTGGGCTAAGGACTCTTAACAGGAACAACATCGAAATCGTCTTCCGAAGGATCAGGATCTCGGCTACTCGAACCGGGAGAGGGAGAGCGAGACTGCACATCCCGGTTCCACCCTCTCTTCATTGGTCTTGATTCGTAACGCCAATTACGTCTGGGAGAACGATCAGGCGAAGACACAAACGTATCCGACACGCCTTTTCTACGGCGGTCAAGAGCAGCCTGGGAGATCGCAACAGGAATGTCTGAGGCGACGACTGACCAAGGATAAGCACCTCTCACCCCTTTCAGCTTTCGACGTACCTTCTCCCTTGGTCCTGGGAGCTTGGTAGAGGTCTAGACCTAGGGGTACGACAGATTCGATCAGTCGCCACCTCCACTGCACTTTCACAAGCACTAATTTCACTTACACCCTTACCTTTAAAGGCCTCCAATTGTGCTTTAATGGCCTCTAATTCAGCAGCTAATTTAGCATACCCAGGGTCATCCGTAGGCACAGATCCTGTAGAAGGGGCAGGAGTTACTTCATTCGGGGAAGGAATAACTTCCAAAGAGGTTACAAGTAAAGGGTCAATAGATAAATCTAAGCTAGGCTCACTAGCAGACTTTGACTTTGATTTAGCTCTTCTAACTATCAACCTCAAGTTTGCGCACATAGCGCTTCATAGCTAACCAATTATCATCATTTAAAACCTTGCATTCCTTGCACCTATTATCTAGAGCACATTCAAACCCCCTGCAACCCATACAGATAGTGTGAGGGTCAACCGACACTTTCGGCAACCTCACCTTGCAAATATCATTCGCACAAACACGAAAATGAATTTTTTCACTCACGATAAGAAAGGAAAAAAGACAAAAAACAAAAAACAAACACGATTGCCAAATCCCAACACAGTGTACTTCACCAAAAACGAAGTCCAAAAAGGCGATGAAGGGAAAGCGAACCGAAAAAACTCTAAATGGCGGACCAACGATGTTGTCGATCCGGCCGGCAGAGATAATCTGAGGAACAGAAAACGGGAATGATTCCAAGTACCACCCTGTAAGGGTTGTTAACCATCTAACCACACAACCACCACAAGGCGGTTGCCGCGATTTTCGATTAAATTCTGCCACAGTCGGAGACTCAGCTATATATATATAACTGCCAGGTAAGTACTATTCATAAAAAGTCAAATTTGTCAAAATCCTTTACCATGAATAAATTCATAAATTTGAAAAAAAAAAATTTACCAAGCAATACAAACCAGAATCCTCTACTTGTGGATACTTGGATCTTACCATCCAAAAGGTTTGCTTTCGTAGATCCGACAAGTCGGAGGGGGTCCGTCTGGGTTGGATCTTACCATCCAAAAGGTTCGCCTATCGTAGATCCGACAAGTCGGAGGGGGTCCGTCTGGGACGGATCTTACCATCCAAAAGGTTCGCCTTTCGTAGATCCGACAAGTCGGAGGGGGTCCGTCTGGGTTGGATCTTACCATCCAAAAGGTTCGCCTTTCGTAGATCCGACAAGTCGGAGGGGGTCCGTCTGGGTTGGATCTTACCATCCAAAAGGTTCGCCTTTCGTAGATCCGACAAGTCGGAGGGGGTCCGTCTGGGTTGGATCTTACCATCCAAAAGGTTCGCCTTTCGTAGATCCGACAAGTCAGAGGGGGGTCCGTCTGGGATATCATTCAAGTAATGTACTTGGTTTTCCAGGGATCATTTTGTGGCATAACTCAATTATCATTCTGTCCGTTGTGATTGGTGCGAGTCCCAATGATGTCGTTTCGCTTTGCCTATAGCATTGCGAGCTTCCACAGTGATTTGCTATGGGTGCCGACAGCTGTATTCCAGTTGCCAATTAGCGAGAAGCTATAATGCGGAATTATCAGTTACCAAACTCTGTAAATCAACCGACACTGCCATAAAGGGCTGATTGCATACTTACATCAGCTCAATATATCTGTAAAATAAGTGGTTAAAGGAGATACAGGTCCACAAATTACAAGCAACTGGTGAGTCCCAATGGTGTCGTTTCGCTTTGCCTATAGCATTGCGAGCTTCCGCAGTGATTTGCTATGGGTGCCAACAGCTGTATTCCAGTTGCCAATTAGCAAGAAGCTATAATGCGGAATCAACAGTTACCAAACTCTATACTGTAAATCAACCAACACATACTTACATCAGCTCAATATATCTGTAAAATAAGTGGTTAAAGGAGTTACAGGTCCTCAAATTACAAGCAATTGGTGTCGTTTCGCTTTGCCTAGGGCATTGTGAGCTTCCGCAGTGATTTGCTATGGGTGCCGACAGCTGTATTCCAGTTGCCAATTAGCGGGAAGCTATAATGCGGAATCAACAGTTACCAAACTCTGTAAATCAAGCGACACTGCCTTAAAGGGCACATTGCATACTTACATCAGCTCAATATATCTGTAAAATAAGTGGTTAAAGGAGATACAGGTCCACAAATTACAAGCAACTAGTGAGTCCCAATGGTGTCGTTTCCCTTTGCCTAGAGCATTGTGAGCTTCCGCAGTGATTTGCTATGGGTGCCGACAGCTGTATTCCAGTTGCCAATTAGCGAGAAGCTATAATGCGGAATCATCAGCTACCAAACTCTATAAATCAACCCACACATACTTATATCAGCTCAATATATCTGTAAAATAAGTGGTTAAAGGAGTTACAGGTCCTCAAATGACAAGCAATTGGTGTCGTTTCGCTTTGCCTACAGCATTGCGAGCTTCCGCAGTGATTTGCTATGGGTGCCAATAGCTGTATTCCAGTTGCCAATTGGCGGGAAGCTATAATGCGGAATCATCAGCTACCAAACTCTATAAATCAACCAACACATACTTATATCAGCTCAATATATCTGTAAAATAAGTGGTTAAAGGAGTTACAGGTCCTCAAATGACAAGCAATTGGTGTCGTTTCGCTTTGCCTACAGCATTGCGAGCTTCCGCAGTGATTTGCTATGGGTGCCAATAGCTGTATTCCAGTTGCCAATTGGCGGGAAGCTATAATGCGGAATCATCAGTTACCAAACTCTGTAAATCAACCGACACTGCCATAAAGGGCTGATTGCATACTTACATCAGCTCAATATATCTGTAAAATAAGTGGTTAAAGGAGTTACAGGTCCACAAATTACAAGCAATTGGTGTCGTTTCGCTTTGCCTATAGCATTGTGAGCTTCCGCAGTGATTTGCTATGGGTGCCGACAGCTGTATTCCAGTTGCCAATTAGCGAGAAGCTATAATGCGGAATCATCAGCTACCAAACTCTATAAATCAACCAACACATATTTATATCAGCTCAATATATCTGTAAAATAAGTGGTTAAAGGAGTTACAGGTCCTCAAATGACAAGCAATTGGTGTCGTTTCGCTTTGCCTACAGCATTGCGAGCTTCCGCAGTGATTTGCTATGGGTGCCAATAGCTGTATTCCAGTTGCCAATTGGCAGGAAGCTATAATGCGGAATCATCAGTTACCAAACTCTGTAAATCAACCGACACTGCCTTAAAGGGCACATTGCATACTTACATCAACTCAATATATCTGTAAAATAAGTGGTTAAAGGAGATACAGGTCCACAAATTACAAGCAACTAGTGAGTCCCAATGGTGTCGTTTCCCTTTGCCTAGAGCATTGTGAGCTTCCGCAGTGATTTGCTATGGGTGCCAATAGCTGTATTCCAGTTGCCAATTGGCAGGAAGCTATAATGCGGAATCATCAGTTACCAAACTCTGTAAATCAACCGACACTGCCTTAAAGGGCACATTGCATACTTACATCAACTCAATATATCTCTAAAATAAGTGGTTAAAAGAGATACAGGTCCACAAATTACAAGCAACTGGTGAGTCCCAATGGTGTCGTTTCCCTTTGCCTAGAGCATTGTGAGCTTCCGCAGTGATTTGCTATGGGTGCCAATAGCTGTATTCCAGTTGCCAATTGGCAGGAAGCTATAATGCGGAATCATCAGTTACCAAACTCTGTAAATCAACCGACACTGCCTTAAAGGGCACATTGCATACTTACATCAACTCAATATATCTGTAAAATAAGTGGTTAAAGGAGTTACAGGTCCACAAATTACAAGCAACTGGTGAGTCCCAATGGTGTCGTTTCCCTTTGCCTAGAGCATTGTGAGCTTCCGCAGTGATTTGCTATGGGTGCCAATAGCTGTATTCCAGTTGCCAATTAGCGGGAAGCTATAATGCGGAATCATCAGTTACCAAACTCTGTAAATCAACCGACACTGCCTTAAAGGGCACATTGCATACTTACATCAACTCAATATATCTGTAAAATAAGTGGTTAAAGGAGTTACAGGTCCACAAATTACAAGCAACTGGTGAGTCCCAATGGTGTCGTTTCCCTTTGCCTAGAGCATTGTGAGCTTCCGCAGTGATTTGCTATGGGTGCCAATAGCTGTATTCCAGTTGCCAATTAGCGGGAAGCTATAATGCGGAATCATCAGTTACCAAACTCTGTAAATCAACCGACACTGCCTTAAAGGGCACATTGCATACTTACATCAACTCAATATATCTGTAAAATAAGTGGTTAAAGGAGTTACAGGTCCACAAATTACAAGCAACTGGTGAGTCCCAATGGTGTCGTTTCCCTTTGCCTAGAGCATTGTGAGCTTCCGCAGTGATTTGCTATGGGTGCCAATAGCTGTATTCCAGTTGCCAATTAGCGGGAAGCTATAATGCGGAATCATCAGTTACCAAACTCTGTAAATCAACCGACACTGCCTTAAAGGGCACATTGCATACTTACATCAACTCAATATATCTGTAAAATAAGTGGTTAAAGGAGTTACAGGTCCACAAATTACAAGCAACTGGTGAGTCCCAATGGTGTCGTTTCCCTTTGCCTAGAGCATTGTGAGCTTCCGCAGTGATTTGCTATGGGTGCCAATAGCTGTATTCCAGTTGCCAATTGGCAGGAAGCTATAATGCGGAATCATCAGTTACCAAACTCTGTAAATCAACCGACACTGCCTTAAAGGGCACATTGCATACTTACATCAACTCAATATATCTGTAAAATAAGTGGTTAAAGGAGTTACAGGTCCACAAATTACAAGCAACTGGTGAGTCCCAATGCTGTCGTTTCCCTTTGCCTAGAGCATTGTGAGCTTCCGCAGTGATTTGCTATGGGTGCCGACAGCTGTATTCCAGTTGCCAATTAACGAGAAGCTATAATGCGGAATCATCAGCTACCAAACTCTATAAATCAACCAACACATACTTACATCAGCTCAATATATCTGTAAAATAAGTGGTTAAAGGAGTTACAGGTCCACAAATTACAAGCAACTGGTGAGTCCCAATGGTGTCGTTTCCCTTTGCCTAGAGCATTGTGAGCTTCCGCAGTGATTTGCTATGGGTGCCGACAGCTGTATTCCAGTTGCCAATTAGCGGGAAGCTATAATGCGGAATCAACAGTTACCAAACTCAGTAAATCAACCGACACTGCCTTACAGGACAGATTCCATTTCAGTGACAATTTAGTGGCCAATTCAAAACCCGACATCATCTCCTCTTAAGCCTATTGACGCAAAAGGGCCTCGGTTAGATTTTACCAGTCGTCTCTATCTAGAGCTTTTAATTCAATACTTGTCCATTCATCACCACCTACTTTCCACTTCATAGTCCTCAGTCATGTAGGCCTGGGTCTCCCAACATCTTCATAAAGGCCAGCACCCAGTTCAAAAGACAATTTAGTACCCAATTCAAAACCTAAGAGGATTTCAAGACAAGCAACGTGGTATAAAAAAAAAAAAAAAAAAAAATATCAGGAAGCCTGTTAGAAAGCTACAAAGTATGTGCGGATCGGTGCAAGGGGGTAAAATTATATAACAGCGCAATAACCAGTCTGTAGAAAAGACTTTTTAATGTATTTTGAAGGATTATGATAATAATTTCTGGCAAAAACCCATGGTTTTAGTTGTGGTAGGTCGACTATCACAACAAAAAAGCTATGGCTTTGCGCTAGGTAACGTCATCAATTATAATATACACCTACAAATATATTCTGTACTAGTCACACTAGTCATATTTAAACAAACTTTTTGAAACTGATTTTTCCGCCAGTTACCATCATGAAAAGTCATCGTAATAAAAAGTTACCGTAGCCAAAAGGGAGTAATAGTAATTTAACACGGTCAAAACACTGGAGCTTCTATTTGCCCGGACTTTCAGATGCAAAAAAAAAAAAAAAAAAAAAAAAAAAAAAAAAAAAAAAAAAAAAAAAAAAATTACATCCCATTTTCTATGGAGTCGTTTGTAGCAACGTTCATGTTACAACTACCTCCATACATATTTTAACTAATGATTGGTTGTTTTTTGCTCTTTCGCACTCGCGATTTAATATTCTCTAATCATTCCTATGTTATAGCAAGTGGAACATGTTTCGCAACGCTCGTTAGCTCCGTACGCTTGTGTGTCACCGTTAATTATCAATTATATAACCTCGACAACGGCGTGAATACACACTTACCAAAGGGACGAGTTGTAGCTGCACGATCCGGCCTTCGTTCGAACATGGCTTTGGCTTCCATTTCCCATTATCGGACTAAATATATCATACACATTTCTACCCTAACTTCTCATTATTGACATGATAATTAAAATAACTATATTTACGTTGTATTTTCCTACATTGAAAATTAGAGTGGCACTCGATAGAGCAAACTTCTGTCGCGGAAGCATATTTCTCGACCTTTTGCTTAACCTTGACCTTTGACTAACGTTTATTAATTGGCGTGGATTTTCACACACTCAAATATGAACCAAGTTTGAAGTCTCTGTGACAACAACGTCCAAACTTATGGTCGATTACGTGAATTGGACATTTAGTTTGACCGGGCCTTGACCTTCCAAATTTAATCATAGCCACCTTTTTACATAAAAGTTAATCCCTGCAAATTTCATTACTCTACAATTAAAACTGTGGCCCGGAACTAATCACAAACAAAGACACCAAAAGGGGGTAAAACATAACCTCCTTCCACTTCATTGGCAGAGGTAACATGAAAAGTCATCGTAATAATGTTACCGTAATCAAAGGCGAGAAATAGTAATGAAAAACGGTCAAAACACTGGAGCTAATGTTTACCAGGACTTTCAGATGCATTAAAAACATTTTCCATCACATTTTCTATGGAGTCGTTCGTAGCAATGTTCATCGTGTTACAAATACCTCCTTACATAATTCAAGTAATGATTGATTGGTCTTTGCTCTTTTGCTGTCTCGCAATTACACATTCTCTCATCGTTGCTATGTTCTGGCAAGTGGAACATGTTTTGCACCTCGTTAGCCACGTAAACTTACATTTCAGCGTTAATTATCAATGGGGTGAATACACACTTACCAAAGGACGTTGCTATGTTCTGGCAAGTGGAACATGTTTTGCACCTCGTTAGCCCCGTAAACTTGCATTTCAGCGTTAATTATCAATTATATAACCTTGACAATGGGGTGAATACACACTTACCAAAGGGACGAGTTGTAGCTGCACGATCCAGCCTTCGGTCGAACATGGCATTGGTTTCCATTTCCCATTATAAGACTAAATACATCAAAACACGTTTCTACCCTAACTTTTCATTATAAACATGATAATTAAGATAAGAACTATACTCATATTGTATATTTCAATATTGAGATTAGGGGGGCACTAAGTAGAGTGCAGACCTCCACCGCGGCAGCCTATTTCTCGACCTTTACCTTGACCCTGACATTACCATGTATTGTTTGCCGTGGATTTTCATATTCTCAAATATGAACCAAGTTTGAAGTCTCTGTGACAACAACGTCCAAACTTATGATCGATTACGTGAATTGGACATTTTGCTTGACCGGGCCTCGACCTTCAAAAATTTAATTATTACCAGCTTTTTACATAACAGTTAATCATTGCAAGTTTCATCGCTCCACGATTAAAATTGGGGCCAGGAAGCTGTTCGGAAACATAAAAATAGGGGTTAAAACATAGCCTCCTTCCAATTTCATTGGCGGTGGTAACCAATAACATGGCGGTTTGGACTGCAAACTGTTAGGGGCTCTTATTTCCTAACAAGTAACTCTCGACAAAAGCAACACCGTGAAATAATGGGTGGAAGGCAACCAAGGAGGTGCCGATGGAAAGGCGAATCCCTCCGCCCAACAACTGAACTGAACTGGAATCTCTCGTGGCCTGTGCCAAGATACCAAAGGTAGCGAGACATTTTTATTATTTTCCGTAACTTCGTTAAGAGGTTTCTGTCAGTGGTACGCTAGATACACAAATTTATTAAAACCTTTAACTTTGTTAACAGGTTTCCGTCAGTAGCATGTTGGATTCAAAATAGTAAATTTGCAAAGAGCTACTCAATTATTTCAAGTTCCAATGTCCTATCTAACTTCGTACTGTTCTATAATAAAACCAAAAGAAGGCTACAAAGACCAATACGTAATGCCTACTAAGCACATAGCTATGTGCACTAAATTGGGCTTTAAGATCAGATTAGGTTAGGTACAGAGGATACAGTCCCATATTACCTTATGGGCATACTTTAATGAAAAAAAAAAAAAAAAAAAATAATCATTAAAAATGGCAGCCTTCTATAGAACAAAGTAGGGGTCAATGAGGCTGTGATGCCTGTCAGGATAGGTTACTTTGGGGTACAGGTATGAATTATCACAATGATTTATAACTCAGTATAAATAATAATGTTGCTGGGGCAGGACATGGCATCCTACGTCGTTAGGCTAGGACGCAACCTCGATGATACCCTATGCTCGATTAGGCTAGGAAGCACCCTATGCTAGGTTACACCAGAACATAATTGTATGGTTATAGGACTTCCCACTTACCAAATTTCACAATAGGATTAGTAACATTAAAATAATACCATTAATAACTCCTTCATAGCCGGTGACAGCCATCTTGCCAACGGGGGCGGTAGCCTACACGGCTCAAACTTTTGTTTTAAATTCAGTTAAACCTTTATACCTTTAAGAAAATTTGATGACAAATCACTCTTTGCACATCATTTTCACTGTTACCATACTTACACTATAGGTGACTGGTATTTATGCTTGATAGCAGACCTTGAATTGCAGGGCTTTAATTTTTAGCAGCGTCACCATTAACAAAATTCACTGAACGGGAACAAGGGAAGCGTTGCATTGTTGCAATAAAAAACTATCGTATTTTAAAATAAATTGAAATATACGTTTTATATTTTATCATTTTACTTTGATTTATTCTTTATAAACAATATATATATACACATACATATAATTTACAGCGCAGAATTACATAATTTTGTTTATTTAGTTATGCTGTATTTATCATAGTTTTTTTTATATTAGCAGTCAAAAACTATCGTATTTTAAAATAAATTGAAATATACGTTTTATATTTTATCATTTTACTTTGATTTATTCTTTATAAACAATACATATACACATACATATAATTTACAGCGCAGAATTACATAATTTTGTTTATTTAGTTTCAGGTTTCAGGTTCCGGGGTGAGGCTTATCTTCTTGTACTGTTTTGTCCTTTCTTCCACATTATGTTTAATACTTCTTTTTTCTTTTCTATATTTGTTTCACTAAATAAAAATAATCCTACTATTTTCTTTGGGTCTTCCTCGTATGGTTGTTGTAGCTCAATTACTTTATTCCTTTCTTTTCTATATTCCTGGCAAAATAACATAAAATGTATCAAATCTTCCTCCTCATTTTCACAAAAATTACAGTTTACATTCCCTCCATTGTGTCTATTTACAATATTTAGTTTTAACTTATTAGTTCTTGCTCTAAAATATATCACTGAAGCAAATGTATTGTCATAAATTAACTCTTCTTTAATTTCTTTCTTCCACGTTCTACTTTTCAGTTTAGTTTTCTTATTAGCTACGAGGGAAATTTGAATATGCAGTCATATACTCATATTATTATTATTATTATTATTATTACTTACTAAGCTACAACCCTAGTTGGAAAAGCAGTATGCTATAAGCCCAGGGGCTCCAACAGGGAAAATAGCTCAGTGCGGAAAGGAAAAAAGGAAAATAAAATATTCTAAGAAGAGTAACAACAATAAATATCTCCTATATAAACTATAAAAACTTTAACAAAACAAGAGGAAGAGAAATAAGATAGGAGAGTGTGCTCGAGTGTACCCTCAAGCAAGAGAACTCTAACCCAAGACAGTGAAAGGCCATGGTACAGAGGCTATGGCACTACCCAAGACTAGAGAACAGTGGTTTGATTTTGGAGTGTCCTTCTCCTAGAAGAGCTGCTTACCATAGCTAAAGAGTCTCTTCTACCCTTACCAAGAGGAAAGTGGCACTGAACAATTACAGTGCAGTTATAAGGAAGAGGCTATTTAGCCGGTCCCGGTAAAATGGACAAACCTACTTTTAAGCTTATTTTGCCGGTCCCGGTAAAATAGACAAACCTACTTTTAAGCTTATTTAGCCGGTCCCGGTAAAATAGACAAACCTACTTTTAAGCTTATTTTGCCGGTCCCGGTAAAATAGACAAACCTACTTTTAAGCTTATTTTGCCGGTCCCGGTAAAATGGACGAACCTGCTTTTAAGCTTATTTAGCCGGTCCCGGTAAAATAGACAAACCTACTTTTAAACTTATTTTGCCGGTCCCGGTAAAATAGACAAACCTACTTTTAAGCTTATTTAGCCGGTCCCGGTAAAATAGACAAACCTACTTTTAAACTTATTTTGCCGGTCCCGGTAAAATAGACAAACCTACTTTTAAGCTTATTTAGCCGGTCCCGGTAAAATAGACAAACCTACTTTTAAGCTTATTTTGCCGGTCCCGGTAAAATAGACAAACCTACTTTTAAGCTTATTTAGCCGGTCCCGGTAAAATAGACAAACCTACTTTTAAGCTTATTTTGCCGGTCCCGGTAAAATAGACAAACCTACTTTTAAGCTTATTTAGCCGGTCCCGGTAAAATAGACAAACCTACTTTTAAGCTTATTTAGCCGGTCCCGGTAAAATGGACGAACCTACTTTTAAGCTTATTTAGCCGGTCCCGGTAAAATAGACAAACCTACTTTTAAGCTTATTTTGCCGGTCCCGGTAAAATGGACAAACCTACTTTTAAGCTTATTTAGCCGGTCCCGGTAAAATAGACAAACCTACTTTTAAGCTTATTTAGCCGGTCCCGGTAAAATAGACAAACCTACTTTTAAGCTTATTTAGCCGGTCCCGGTAAAATAGACGAACCTACTTTTAAGCTTATTTTGCCGGTCCCGGTAAAATGGACGAACCTGCTTTTAAGCTTATTTTGCCGGTCCCGGTAAAATGGACGAACCTGCTTTTAAGCTTATTTAGCCGGTCCCGGTAAAATAGACAAACCTACTTTTAAGCTTATTTAGCCGGTCCCGGTAAAATAGACAAACCTACTTTTAAGCTTATTTAGCCGGTCCCGGTAAAATAGACAAACCTACTTTTAAGCTTATTTTGCCGGTCCCGGTAAAATAGACAAACCTACTTTTAAGCTTATTTTGCCGGTCCCGGTAAAATGGACGAACCTGCTTTTAAGCTTATTTAGCCGGTAAATATTATAAATAATGGCAATAAAATGAAATAAATTACAAAACACTTAAAAGAAATTTATTTATATAATTTCAAAGACAATTTTGAATCTTGTTGACTACAAATTTAAAAAAAATCATTAAAACGATTATTTTAATCAATTATTACAATAAATACAGCTGTCTTAGAATTTTTAGGCTTAACAGTCTCTGCAAATCCAAAACTTTCCTTTTGTGGATTGAAACATTTTCATCCAGACATGCTGCTGGAATTGAAGAAGGGTTTTGTTCTACCGCATTTTCAAAGAGAACCTTTCCACGCATGGCACAGATGGCATCTTTATCACTTACAAAGTAGCCAAGTACCTGTAGATCCCTGTCATTAGATGATTTTTTGATGAATGAAGTTGGCTTATCAAGTCTTGACTTTTTCTTTGGAAGTCCCAGAACATTATTGTTTAGTAAGCAGCTCTTCTAGGAGAAGGATACTCCAAAATCAAACCATTGTTCTCTAGTCTTGGGTAGTGCTATAGCCTCTGTACCATGGCCTTCCACTGTCTTGGGTTAGAGTTCTCTTGCTTGAGGGTACACTCAGGCACACTGTTCTATCTAGTTTCTCTTTCTCTTGTTTTGTTGAAGTTTTTATTGTTTATATAAGAAATATTTATTCTAATGTTGTTATTCTTAAAATATTTTATTTTTCCTTGTTTCCCTTCCTCACTGAGCTATTTTCCCTGTTGGGGCCCCTGGGCTTATAGCATCCTGCTTTTCCAACTAGGGTTGTAGCTTAGTATTTAATAATAATAATAATATTAATCCTTTAGGTCTACCCCTTTTCTTGGCTTTTGGAGGCAAAGTGACATTGTCTAGTTTAGGATTAGCAGGTTCTGGAACTGCACTGTTCTCAGTAAAAGTGGGTGGTTCTGTTTCACAATCGGCTACAGATAATTCTGTACCTGTAGGAATTAAGTCAGAATTCTGTATATCTGGCAAATCACCCCGTTTTGTGCATTCAGTGATGCTGAAATTATGGTCAATTGGCATGTCAATCACTGGCACATCCTGCATGTTTGTCTATTTTACCGGACCGGCAAAATAAGCTTGAAAGTAGGTTTGTCTATTTTACCGGACCGGCAAAATAAGCTTGAAAGTAGGTTTGTCTATTTTACCGGGACCGGTTAAATAAACTTAAAAGTAGGTTTGTCTATTTTACCGGGACCGGCTAAATAAGCTTAAAAGTAGGTTTGTCTATTTTACCGGGACCGGCTAAATAAGCTTAAAAGTAGGTTTGTCTATTTTACCGGGACCGGTTAAATAAGCTTGAAAGTAGGTTTGTCTATTTTACCGGGACCGGTTAAATAAGCTTAAAAGTAGGTTTGTCTATTTTACCGGGACCTGTTAAATAAGCTTAAAAGTAGGTTTGTCTATTTTACCGGACCGGCAAAATAAGCTAAAAAGTAGGTTTGTCTATTTTACCGGGACCGGTTAAATAAGCTTAAAAGTAGGTTTGTCTATTTTACCGGGACCGGCTAAATAAGCTTAAAAGTAGGTTTGTCTATTTTACCGGGACCGGTTAAATAAGCTTAAAAGTAGGTTTGTCTATTTTACCGGGACCGGCTAAATAAGCTTAAAAGTAGGTTTGTCTATTTTACCGGGACCGGTTAAATAAGCTTAAAAGTAGGTTTGTCTATTTTACCGGGACCGGCTAAATAAGCTTAAAAGTAGGTTTGTCTATTTTACCGGGACCGGTTAAATAAGCTTAAAAGTAGGTTTGTCTATTTTACCGGGACCGGCTAAATAAGCTTGAAAGTAGGTTTGTCTATTTTACCGGGACCGGCTAAATAAGCTTAAAAGTAGGTTTGTCTATTTTACCGGGACCGGTTAAATAAGCTTAAAAGTAGGTTTGTCTATTTTACCGGGACCGGCTAAATAAGCTTAAAAGTAGGTTTGTCTATTTTACCGGGACCGGTTAAATAAGCTTGAAAGTAGGTTTGTCTATTTTACCGGGACCGGTTAAATAAGCTTGAAAGTAGGTTTGTCTATTTTACCGGGACCGGTTAAATAAGCTTAAAAGTAGGTTTGTCTATTTTACCGGGACCGGTTAAATAAGCTTAAAAGTAGGTTTGTCTATTTTACCGGACCGGCAAAATAAGCTAAAAAGTAGGTTTGTCTATTTTACCGGGACCGGTTAAATAAGCTTAAAAGTAGGTTTGTCTATTTTACCGGGACCGGCTAAATAAGCTTAAAAGTAGGTTTGTCTATTTTACCGGGACCGGTTAAATAAGCTTAAAAGTAGGTTTGTCTATTTTACCGGGACCGGCTAAATAAGCTTAAAAGTAGGTTTGTCTATTTTACCGGGACCGGTTAAATAAGCTTAAAAGTAGGTTTGTCTATTTTACCGGGACCGGTTAAATAAGCTTAAAAGTAGGTTTGTCTATTTTACCGGGACCGGTTAAATAGCCTATTCGTTGTTATAAAACTTAAGATATTGAGGTTTCCAAGAAGTAACTATGGACTTTCTTGTTTTCAAAATCCTCGGGCAATGTATATTTGTCAATTAACATGGAATACTGTGTATGATACTCTAAACACTTAAGAATGTATAAGACAAGCATATATTTTCACCTTTACAAATTGACTAATGTACTACCACAAGTCAGATTTTTACTTGGAATAGGCCTATGTTTTTATGTATACAAAGCATTGCTTAGATTTTGTACTTGTATACGAAAACATTCTATGTATTTAAGATAAAATACGGAAATTTCAGTGCTTAAGTTCAGTAGGCCTAGGAATGTAGCTTCTGTTAAAACCATTCTATTCATATAAGGTTATGTAAGTTCATTTCATTTCTCTGATGTAGGTCTATTAGTATAACTACATATATAGGAACAGTTATCCCTTATTTCGTTAGGAAATGGTATTTATATACATAATATTTATAAGAATTTACGTTTATAAAAATCAGTAGGCCTAGGGATAGGAATGTGGCTTTAGCTAAACCATTCTATTCAGATAAGGTTATGTAAGTTCATTTCAGTTCTCTAGTGTAGGTCTATTAGTATAACTACATATACAGGAACAGTTATCCCTTATTTCGTTAGGAAATGTTTATTTATATACATAATATTTATAAGAATTTACGTTTATAAAAATCAGTAGGCATAGGGATAGGAATGTGGCTTTAGCTAAACCATTCTATTCAGATAAGGTTATGTAAGTTCATTTCAGTTCTCTAGGATAGGCCTATTAGTATAACTACATATATAGGAACAGTTATCCCTTATACTTTCAAAATCAGCAGTATTTGTTTGAATTGCATTTTGCATCTACCAGCAAAGGAAGTTTGCAAACATAGGTCTAAGGAATTTTACTGCAATTACCCTTTGCAGTCATGTCAGTTGTAGTTTATGTCATTTATTTAATTCGTAGTGATTTTAATTGGTTATCATGTATGTATGTATGTATACATGTATATATGTATGTATGTAAGGTGTATGTA